>NW_028261382.1:14297797-14517797 GCF_051295495.1 Thamnophis sirtalis | reverse complement strand
ACACCACATTGAATGCCAGCCCTGCCCCAAGCTTTGTGAGTTTCTAAAATAAAGAAATAATATTTTTTTTCAAGTGTGCTGGCACTGTGCTATGGCAGATAGCTTATTAGTGGGCTCTTGATATGCTTCCTCCTAAAATCTCAAATTTCTTGGTGCAGAAAATGGTTGCTTTAGGTTTGGTGGTAATGGGAATTCGCTGAAAGGGATGTTGGTTTTTAATGGAGGTGCAGTGCAGTAGATAAAAAAAAAACTAAAAGCAGAAAGAAAGATTGTGAGAGGTTGTGGTCATGATTCTGAAGGCCATTTATCCTTATTGACTAAGGTCCAACTTGTAAATGCTAGTTGTTCCCAACTCTAAGGGGCAGTGCTCATCTTCATTTCAAAGCCAAAGAGCCAGCGCTGTCTGAAGATGTCTCCGTGGTCATGTGGCCGGCATGACTAAATGGAAAAGGCGCACGGAGTGCTGTTACCTTCCCACCAAAATGGTCCCTATTTTTCTACTTGCATTTTTTACATGCTTTCAAACTGCTAGGTTGGCAGAAGCTGGGACAAGTAATGGGAGTTCACTCTGTTAAGTGGCGCTAGGGATTCGAACCACCAAACTGCCAACCTTTCTGATAGACAAGCTCAGCGTCTTATTCACTGAGCCGCCGCATCCCTTTATTGACTGCTAAAAGCTTAAGCCTACTGAAGAAGGCACACATTGATTATGTATTGATTGGTCCTACGCTTTCCAATAGTTGACATGTGATAGTCCATTTTCTACAGTTTTTTATTAGATTTGTGTCTGGCTTGATTAAATCCTACATAGTGAGTTGATTGCATAATGATAGCCCTTTGAGACAACATGATACCCATCACAGAATGCCTGATATACAGGTAGTCCTCACGTTACGACCATAACAGAGTCCCAAATTTATGTTGTTAAGTGAAACATTTGTTAAGTGAGTTTTGCCCCATTTTATGAGTTTTCTTGCCATGGTTGCTAAGTGAATCTGGATTGCCAATTGATTTTGCTTGTCAGAAGGTCGCAAAAACTGATCACATGGCCCCAGGGCACTGCAACCGTCATAAATATGAACTAGTTGCCAAGCATCTGAATTTTGATCATGTGACCACAGGGATGATGCAATGGTCGCAAATGTGAAAACTGCTGTAACTCGAGGACCATCTGTACTTTATTAAGGCTGGATGGAGATGTGTCTGCAAACTTAAATGGAGAATTTGAATAATTCTGCCCAGTTGGATGGAAATTGTGATCTTCAGAAGCCTTGAATGTGATAGAGAAGAGAGAGAAAAAAAATAGGAGGCAGATTATATAAAGATTTAAAACCCATGATGGCGAACCTATGGCTTGCGTGCCAGAGGTGACATGCAGAGCCCTCTCTGCGAGCATGTGAGCCATTGCTCCACTGTCCATGTGTACACTCCTTCTGCCGGCCAGCAGGTTTTCAGGTCTCTGCCATGTATGCGGGGAGTGCATATGGGAGACGTACAGACATGTGGGGGGGGGGGCATGTGCGCATGCATGAGGGGTGGGATGCACATGGGGGATGTGCACGCATTTCGGCCCCCCATGACAAAAAGGTTAGCCATCACTGATTTAGCCCATAGAGAAAAAGCCTTTGTAGCTATGTTCTGTCTCTTTATATGCAGGGAAAGTACGACCAGTCTGTTAAAAACTCGTAAATCCCATCCCACTGTAAAATTATTCTCTCTTTCTTAAATATTAAGGATTCTTTTCTAGCTTGGATTCTTTGCAGACGACAATTCATCTACTATATTTCCATAGTATAAGGCAGTGACTTTCTACCTTTTTATTTTTCTCCCTCATAAAAAGTCTAGGAATTGAAAATATAATGGGCTATTAATCAAAAATGTGAAGAGCTGTTAAAGCAGTGAACTGTGTGAATATACATTTGTTCCTATTAAGCGGTGAAATGTGAGAGCAGCTTCTGTACAGTCGCTGCATGGAAGGTAGTTCATTCAACAGATAATGGCCCAAAGGCATTGCAGCTCGGCTGCATATCTGTATTATTGGAATCTATATCTGATTATCCATATTTTATTCTGTACATACAGCTGTGTCATAATTTATATTTGTGCATATCTGGAAATTCCCTTTAAGCTATTCCAGGGGTTTTGCCCATCCCTGTTTAAGGACTGAGCTATAAACACAAGGAACTTGGGTTCAATATCAAACCCATGTGAGTCCTTACATGTCAAGAGGGGGCATGGAAAGACAGGGATTATTTTCAGTAATACCTTTATCATTTGCAGTCTTGTTTAAAAAAACTAATTGGAAAGTAATCCGTGTGTGTGTGTGTTTTCCAGCATAACTCTGGAACATTTCGAGCAATTTCAACCCAACTTGGTACCCAGATGACTTACTCTCTGGAAACAAATACTGTGGGGGTAAGACACCCCTCAACACCCCTCGGTGTGTGTCCATGTCAGTGTGTATGTGTTTCAGCATAACTGCAGAATGCCTGGGCCACTGAAATGAAAAGGACTGAATTATATCTATAGCATCAAGTCACAGTACTTTTGAAAGTGATAGTGTGCATTTTGGATTCAACTTCTGTTAAGATACAGCCTGTTGAGCCTTAAAATGGATTCTACTGTACAGCACAGTGGAGTTGCTATGGTAACAGTTTCACAGTACTCCACAAGGGGGCTCCCTCTAATACAGCATTGGGATAAATACATACCCAGGCTACAAGAGGTTATCAGCTAGTAGGATTGATTAGCCCCTGCCCAGTGCAAGAACTATAGTATTCTTAAGAGATGACCATCCAACTCTGTCTAAGTGCCTCTTACAAAGGAGAGTCTGCCATTCGTCCTGCATTTGAGCACTTCTTGTCAACAACATTTCATGATGTCCAACCAAAAACTCAGTTTAAGCCCATTATTTCCTTTCTTCTCGTATGGTTATGCCCCATCTTTTATATTTCAGTCATTTTGATGCTCAACGACAGCTGCGTTGGCTCCCTGAAATCTTTTCTTCTCCATGCTAAATATCATCCCGTCTCTTTCTTCTATGCTTGTTTTTCCAGAACCAATCTTAGTTGCTCTCCTCTAAATATTCTTTAGTGTGTCAGTGCCCTTCCCAAAAAGCAGTATTCAAAACAGAACCCAATAATTTGGTATGACTGACCACCACAACAGACAGGTGTCAGCCCTGAAGCCATTTTGGGAGCCTCTTCAGGTGTTAGAAGGGCATGGACCAAAGCCAGCCAGATTTGGAACCACGACCCAATTGGACCATGCGATGGACATATGATCTGGAGGGCAAGAACTTTGGGCTTTGATTTGGGTCCTTCAGAGTTGGGTTTTCACCAGCGGTGCCAATATGATATCCCAAATATACTTTGAGCAAACTCTAGACCTCAGAGTTTTGATTGATTTAGGGTTATTACTTGAACCCTGACAACAGGAATGATTGTTGACAACCTCTATGCCTGTTTGTGTACACAGTGTTTGTATACAAAGAAATATGGTACTTATAAATGGCAGTAAAGTGTCTAATGTACAGTAACATGGAAATGCAGGGAGTTTTGCCATTGGTCCTACTAGTCCTTTAGATCACTCTCAGCTTTGGAGATGCTTAGAATTTCCGGAGGTTGCAGATTGTAAACAGAATGTTAATACAACAGAAACAGATTCTCCTGTTCCTGAGGGATTTCCCAGAGAATAATTACCTCAGGCCATAAAAAAACTGCTCTGTACTTCAGAAGCACTGGCTCAGTCAGTCGGCAGATGTTGTGAACTTAAGTGATACAGAATATGAGCTCAGAGATAGACAGGAATGTCTGCTTTAGGCAACATTTCAGCAGTGTGCAAATGATTTTTGAAGCTTGAATGTTTCAAACTCAAAATGACGTGGTTTAAATTCAGGAGAAGGCTGCTGGCCTTACCAGAATTACACTAGTGGTCTTCTAGCCATTCCAGAAGCATCTGAGCACAATAAATTCTAGTTTCAAGATCAAAGAGTTGTTTCAAGCTCAGACAATAATTATTATATACTTTATTCATTAAACTTCAAACTCAGTCAACTGAACATCAATGTTCCCTCTAAGGTGCGTGGCTGCGCGGCCGTGCACGTGGCAAGAAAACACCGCGCAGCAGTTTCCAACTGCCATGCAGTGATTTCTAATGTCACAGGCTCCGGAAGCTAAGGGGCCTCAGATTTTCTGTCCTGGTTAGGGTTAGCATGGGCACGAGGGGTGGGGACAGCGGCAGGAGCTTACACGGCGTGCCGGTCTCCTAGGATCTCCTAGGCGCGGCAGCAGGGGTAATGCGGTTCCCAGCTCAGGTGCTCCGAGCGGAGGGGGAGGCAATGCCACCGCTGCCACAGGCAGGGGCGCCAGCAGGAGCTTTGGCGGCTTCATCTCAGCTGCAGCGCCAGGTGGCAAATGCAGTGGTGCTGCTGGAGGAGGCGGCAGCAGTTATTCTGGTGGCAGCGGGGGCTCGTCGGCATCTTCAGTGGCGGGCCTTCCCCGGAGAAAAAACTGAAGATGGAGCAGATCCAGGCTGATGATGTCGCCGCAGCTGCCAGGTCCGGACAGAGGTAGCCAGAGCGACGCCAAGGCGAAAGAGCAACATGACTGAAGGAGGAATTCTGGGAATTGAAGTCCACAAGTCTTCAAGCTGTCAGATTTGAACACCCCTGGTTTTTTTTCTAAATGGTTAGGGTGCAAGGATCTTGTAACTTGATGCCTTTAAGATTTGTGTGCTTCAAAAGTCAGAGTTTCTGAGCCAACATTTTGGTTGCTAAGCAGGAGCGTTGTTAAGTGATACTGATATTATATAACACTTTTAATTAAGCCGGTACCTTAAATAAACATAACTTTGAGTTTCAAATAATACTGATTTCGTTGTTGTCTTAACTGACATCTGTGAAAAAAATTCAGGTGCTCAGGCATGAAAATGTGCCACTCAAACACTATACTTTTCTGCTCACACTGAAAAAAAAATTAGAGGGAACATTGCTAAACATTCAAAAATGCATTACAAATACCGTTGACTGGTGCTAATGGTTGATACTGTTTGCTACCAGTGTTCTAGGTATCAACCAAGTGCCTTCTTAAAATATAAGATGTTCTGAATAGCGCAGTTTTTTGCAGGAAGCTGCAATTTATTGATGTATCTTATAAAATTCTTGGACATGGTGCCAAGTGCCCTGATGACAATGGGGTATCACTGTTACATGCTTCATCCATAGCCATGTAGTTTCGATGGCCAGGTTGCGATATTTCATTATTTTTTCTAGTTTTTTTTCTTTGACTCTGGCATCTCCTGGAACAAAGATAGCAATAAACTGTACACTTCGGCCCACTACAACCATGATATCTGGCATGTTGTGCTCCAAATGATGATCCGTTTGTATTCGAAAGTCTCACAAGATCGTCACCTTCTCATTTTCGATAACTTTTTCCACTTTTATGTTCCCATGACTTTCTAGATACAGGTAAATCATATTTTTTACATAATGACCATTGGATTAATTTAGCAACTCGATCATGTCTAGCTTTGTAGTCAGTTTGTGTGATTTTGCCACATTCACATATTAAAAGTGAAACAGTTTCGACTTTGTTATTGCAAAGTCGACAGTTTGGCTGGTCAGTGGATTTTTGTATCTTTGCTTTCATGGCATTAATTTGTAGTGTTTGTTCTTGAGCAGCCAGGATTAAACCTTCCGTTTCTTTCTTGATGGTTCCCATCTTAAGCCATGTCTATGTCAAGTTGTCATCACATTTTCCTTCAATGTTTTTCAAGTGCTGTCCTGTATGCTTCGGCCCTCGACAACCGTGATATCTGGCGTGTTATGTTCCGAATGAAGATCTGTCTGTATTCAAAAGTCCCACAAGATCTCCACTGTCTCATTTTTGGTAATTTTTTCAACTTTATGTTCCTATGACTTTTCAGGTACAGGTAGGGTTTATTTTTTATATAATGACCATTGGATTAATTTAGCAACTTGGTCATGTTGTGTTGTTGTTGTTGTTGTTGTTGTTGAAGAGAGTTCCAGAATGACTGGAGCCAAGGTGGCGCAGTGGTTAAATGCAGCACTGCAGGCTACTGCTAGATCAGCAGGTCAGCGGTTCAAATCTCACCGGCTCAGGGTTGACTCAGCCTTCCATCCTTCCGAGGTGGGTAAAATGAGGACCCAGATTGTTGGGGGCAATATGCTGACTCTCTGTAAACCGCTTAGAGAGGCCTGAAAGGCCTATGAAGCGGTATATAAGTCTACTGCTATTGCTATTGCTATTGCTCGCATAACATTTCTCTCAGGATTGGAACAACCTGTTTCTGAACTTGGCGTTTTGAAACTGTTGCATACCTCTACAAATTCACTCAAGAACAATAGGCTACTCATGAGAAAAGACCACCTCATGAATTGGTCCTTGCTATAGGCCAGGGGTCTTCCAATTTGGCAACTTTAAGACTTGTAGACTTCATCTCCCAGAATTCTCCAGCTAGCATGGGAAATTCTGAAAGTTGAAGCCCAAAAGCCTTAAAGTTACCACGTTTGGAGATCCCTGCTATAGGGACAGAATATATTAGATATAACCTTCAGTTTCAAGACTGGTAAATGATGGAATAGCACTGATTCTTTCTATTTCCTTCATCTCACCAATTGCTTGTTAGTTTGCTGGCTTCACTGTTCTTGATTTCCTCTTTGTCATACTGCCTTTGTTCTGGTAAGCCAATGCAGCTTCACTCCATGACTCAGAAACATGGTAGGCAGGAAAACAAATGTCCCCTAAGTTGAGTCCTTTCCTTTTCTCTATTAATTAATTTAGGAGAAAGTGAAGGGAGAGAAAGGAGTATTTTACTGTTTTGCCTTTGTAACTGCTGCTATCTCTGTAGCCTTTAATCTCCACCAACTATAAAGGCCCTGCTTGATTTTTCTTACTGGGTTCATTGGACAGATGAATTTTTAGAATTAATTTGATGTTCAGTAACATATTTTCTGAGATAACCTCTTCTTCCTTATTTGTGTCACTTTAGACAAGTTAATGTCTTCCAAATGCTTTGGTGTAAACCCTCCATCGGCCCACCAAACTGACTCCCATTACCATGGAAACTGGAATTTAAAGTGCTTTCTTTACTTTGTATGTTATGGAGCCAATAAAGACACTCCACCTTTTTGAAACTTGGTTCTGCTGTCATTGTAGGTTCTTGCAATGAGTAGAGAATTGGACTAGTTGACCTTCAAGAATCCTTTCAAGAATGAAACAGTATAGGTTTCCTGCTTAGGCAGGGGGTTGGACTAGAAGACCTCCAAGGTCCCTTCCAACTCTGCTATTGTATTGTAATTCTTCCTATGCATTCTTGATTTCTATGATTTTATAAACTTTTGATGTCATTTTCCTCTCCTGCAGATCACAGGACATTGAAAATTCAGACATTATGAGTAGAGTAGCTGCTAAAATGGCTGTTGACTCTCTTAGTTTCTATTGAGTCAGAGTATTCAGTAGTGAGATCACAGCATTAAGTAATAGAAACTCTCAATTTTACATCTTTTTTTTTCTTTCTTAGAATTTGTAGGCCGCCCTTTTCCCTGAGGGGACTCAGGGCGGCTCACATAAAACTGGGAAGGGGGGGAATACAAACATCAAGATAGAGACATATCATAAAATGGTAGGCAACATACATTCATCATTCGGGAGGGGTAACTATCCTTATCCCCAGGCCTGACGGGCGAGCCAGTTCTTCAGGGCTATGCGGAAGGCTTGGACGGTGGAGAGGGTACGAATCTCCACAGGGAGCTCGTTCCAAAGGGCCGGGGCTACTGCTGAGAAGGCCCTCCTCCTTGTGGTTGCCAGCCGACACTGGCTGGCCGATGGAATACGGAGGAGGCCTAGTCTATGGGATCGTATTGGTCGCAGGGATGTAATTGGCAGAAGGCGGTCTCTCAAATATCCAGATCCACTGCCATGTAGGGCTTTATGGGTGATTAATAGCACCTTGAAGCGCATCCGGAGATCGACAGGCAGCCAGCGCAGCTCGCGGAGGATAGGTGTTATGCGGGTGAATCGAGGTGCACCCGCAATCACTCGCGCGGCTGCGTTCTGCACTAGCTGAAGTCGCCGGATGCTCTTCAAGGGCAGCCCCATGTAGAGCACATTGCAGTATTCCAGCCTGGAGATCACAAGGGCCCGAGTGACTGTTGTGAGAGTCTCCCGATTCAGGTAGGGTCGCAACTGGCGCACCAGGCGAACCTGGGCGAATGCCCCCCTGGTCACAGCCGTTAGGTGGTGGTCAAATGACAGCTGCGGATCCAGGAGGACTCCCAAGTTGCGAACCCTCTCTGAGGGGTGTAAAATTTGACCCCCCAGCCTGAGTGATGGAATATTAGTCAGATCTTTGGGAGGAAAACACAACAGCCACTCGGTCTTTTCTGGGTTGAGCACAAGCTTGTTAACCCTCATCCAGTCCATAACAGCCTCAAGACCCCGGCTCATCACATCTACCGCTTCATTGAGTTGGCACGGGGCGGACAGATACAATTGAGTATCGTCCGCATATTGATGGTATCTAATCCCGTGCCTGCGGATGATCTCCCCCAGCGGTTTCATGTAGATGTTGAATAGTAGGGGGGATAAGACCGAGCCCTGAGGCACCCCATAATTTAGGGGCCTAGGGGACGATCTCTGCCCCCCCACTAACACCGACTGCGACCTGTCCGAGAGGTAGGAGGAGAACCACCGTAGCACGGTGCCTCCCACTCCCACCTCCCGCAGTCGTCGCAGAAGGATACCATGGTCGATGGTATCGAAAGCCGCTGAGAGGTCGAGGAGGACCAGGATGGAGGGATGTCCCTCATCTCTGGCTCTCCAAAGATCATCAAGCAATGCGACCAAAGCGGTTTCTGTGCTGTAACCGGGTCTGAAGCCTGACTGGAAGGGGTCTAGGTAGTTTGCTTCCTCCAAGGACCGTTGGAGCTGGAAGGCCACCACCTTCTCAACAACCTTCCCCAAGAAGGGAAGGTTGGAGACAGGGCGATAGCTATTAAGGACAGCTGGATCCAAGGATGGTTTCTTCAGGAGGGGTCTCACCACCGCCGCTTTCAGTGCGGCGGGGAAGTTCCCCTCCTGAAGGGAGGCGGTCACGACCGCCTGGATCCAGCCTCGTGTCACCTCACTGCAGTTCGTGACCAGCCATGAGGGACACGGATCCAGAACACAGGTGGAGGTACTTACAGCTCTCATGGCCTTGTCCACATCCCCGGGGGTAACGTCCTGAAACTCAACCCAGAGCTGTTCTACTTGGTCCCCCTGTGTCTCGGCTGGAACTGCGGGGGTGGAGTCCAAGTCCGACCGAAACCGAGCAATTTTGTCCGCTAAGAATTGGGCATACTCTTCAGCTCTGCCCTGCAAGGGTTCCCCCGTCTCCCTTTTGTTCAATAGGGAGCGGGTTATCCTAAACAGGACGGCTGGACGGGACTCAGCGGATGCAACCAGGGTGGCTATGTGAGATCTTTTTGCTGCCCTAAGTGCCCTGGTGTATTCCCTGGTGCAGGTGGTTACCATTGCTCGGTTCGATTCGGACTTATCGGACCTCCAACGGTGCTCTAGGCATCTCCTCCGGCGCTTCATCTCCCGGAGTTCCTCGGTGAACCAAGGGGGTCTCCGGGATCCGCTGCCTCGGAGGAGCCGCAGTGGCGCAATCCGGTCGAGGGCCTCCGACGCTGCCGAGTGCCACGCAGCAGCCAGAGTCTCCACCGGACTGTGGGCGAGAGTGTCAGGAATAACCCCAAGCTCCGTCTGGAACCTTAACGGCTCCATAAGGCGCCTGGGGCGGAACCACCTGGTCGGTTCCTCCTCCCTACAGTGGGGGTTTGGCCTCCGGAAGTCGAGCCTCAGTAGGCAGTGGTCTGACCACGACAGGGGTATGATGTCGCTCCCCCTCAGACCAAGATCACAAATCCACTGCTCCGAGAGAAATACAAGGTCAAGCATGTGTCCCGCTGAATGGGTTGGGCCTCTAATTACTTGGGTCAAGCCCATGGCTGTCATGGAGGCCATGAACTCCTGCGCCCCATCAGAGTTTTCACCGAGCGACGGCAAATTGAAGTCCCCCAGGACCATCAACCTAGGGAACTCAATTGCCAGCTCGGCTACCGACTCGAGGAGCGAGGGGAGGGCTGCTGCAACGCTGTTGGGAGGCAGGTACGTTAGCAGCAGACCCACTTGACCCTTGAGGTCCAACTTTAACAGCAAAGACTCACACCCGACAATCTCCGGAGCAGGGACCCTACGAGGAACTAACGACTCCCGGATAACGGCGGCCACACCCCCACCCCTTCCCTGGGCTCTCGGCTGATGCAGCACCTGAAATCCTTCTGGGCACAGCTCTACAAGGGGGACTCCTCCCTCTGGGCCCAGCCAGGTCTCAGTAATACATGCCAGGTCTGCCCTCTCGTCTAAAATTAAGTCCCGGACGAGAGGAGCTTTATGAACAACAGACCTGGCATTTAGCGACAACAGCCTGAGACCAGGGTCCTGACTACTTACGCCATCTGGTCTTGGAGTGGGACTCCTAGGGCCGGAAGGAGGGATCTCTGCAATGTAGGGAACCCTCCTTCCCCGGTAATGGCCTGCCCTAAAGTCCCCGCCGTATCTGCCCCTCCCTGTTACGACCGCAATACCCCGACCCTCTCCTGTGTCTCTGGTCCCCTCAACCACCCCCATAGCCCCCGCCACTCCCGGCAGGTCCTCCGAATCATACATACTCAAACACTCCCCCAAACAGTCCCCACGTAATAGTTAAAAACACAGAAAATACAACAATAATGGTAATAAAAGTGGGATCATTCATTCCAATTACATACATACCCCTAGCATATCCCATACAAAGTAAGAAGAGAAAAGGTAGAGAAAAGGAAGAAAAGATAGATTGCGCAGCTGTTAGGGTGCGAGTCCAGGCAGAGCCAAATGGCTCTCAGTAATCGAGATGGTTAGAATAATTACGATAATTAGCATCCAGTTATGGTCCAGAGAAGGTATACAGGGGTGTAACTCGTGTCCCCCGCTTCTACAGGTCTGAATAGGTCCAAAGAGTCCGGAACAATTAAGGAAAGCAGGGGGCCTTCTTCCACAAGCGCTGTCCCAGATAGAGTCCCAGGGATAATGGCAGGTGGTAGTGTTGATAATGTTCAAAGCCAGATGGGGCTGAGCTAGCGGGTCTGAAAGTCCAAAATCCGCAACCAGAGGTGGCCAGAAGTTAAAATGCCACAGTAGGGGGGCGCCAGATGGCAGGTGGAAAACACAGGGAAAAGCCTCACCGCAACAAGGGGGGGCAACGAGTAGAATGCGTCCAGAGGGCCACTTGACCGAGCAGGGGCAAAGGAGGAAGGAGGCAATGCTGGGAGGGAAGTGAGGCTGAGTAGTAAAGGGAGCCATCCGGAGGGGCCGATGCAGCGTCAGGAAAAACCGCCCATCCAATCTGCTCAGTCCCCACACTGATTCAGTTCGTTCTCTCTCCCTCCGGAGCAATAGTGGTCTTACGAAGCCCCAATGAGGCAGCTCAATAAGCAAGGTGAAATCGCCTAGGTCGCCGAAAAACGCCACCATTGCAGCAGACGTGGCGCCGCCCCCCCCCACCGAATAATGCAGGCAGCTCACATCTGATTTGGCCTTCAATAGGAGATGAAGGAAGATGTTGATAACCTTCATTCAAGTCCTAGAATGAAAAAAAATATTCTTACTGATTGCTGGAGTCTTATGCAATTTATTGGATTAGAATTATAGCTGCATCAAAATCTGACTTCTAATTTCCTGAAAGTTTTCTTCCCTTGACAAAGAAGACTTGGGCATGTCTCATTCTTGAATAAGCAACAGTGCTCCAAAACCTGAGGAACTGCCACAAAGAGGAGGGGATCAATCTATTCTCCAAAGCACTTGAAGGCATCACAAGACACAATGAATAGAACCAACCTAGAATTAAAGAGAAATTTCCTGACAGAATAATTAATCAGTGGAATGACTTGCCTCCAGAAATTGTGGAAGGCAGAAGTTGTGGAAGGCAGAAGTTGTGAAAAAGAAGAAAAAGAAGTCCAAGAAATTGTGGAAAAAGAGATGGCACCATTTAACTGAAATGGTGTAGGCTTGAGTAGGGGGTTGGATTAGAAGACCTCCAAGTTCTCTTCAAACTCCGTAATTCTTTTATTGTTATTTTATTTGCAAGGTGGTGATGGATGCTGACATTCTCTTTAAATAGCATTTAAAGAAAGAAAATGATTCTTTTAAAAACATTCATTAAACATTTATTTTTAAATATACACCTTGCCTGTCAAAACAAGGCTTCTGCAGCTTCCTTGACTGCCTCTGCTTTTTCAACTAAAGAAGACTGACAGCAATATTTTTTTATTTTCCAAGGAAAGCATTGCAGATTCCTAGACAGTTGATTTCATAGTGGTAGCTAGGATATTGCATCTAGGATATTGTCTCTTTGTAATCATGGTATATACATAGAACTCTGTAGCTTGTCCACGAGAATTCCGCTGCAAATATTATTCTCCTTTAAAACTAATTTTTCATGTTCACTATGTAATGGGCCTTTCAGTCTTGGTTACAATTGATTTTCTTTGCCCCTAAAACCTGAACTGACATGTGTTTTTAAGCATTGAATGAATTGGAGAACTGGAATCTTTCCAGCTCTGATAAGGTTGTGCTCAATTTGTTGTGTGGCTGTTGATTGACAATTGTTTGGCTGACAGATGATAGATTGAAATAATGCTCTGGTGAAAAGCTTAATGCTTTTGAACTGGCAGAATCTCTCGGGATTGATATACAAAGCAATATAATATTCTTTTTTTTTTAGCCTGGAAAAACAAGTTTAATGACCATTTAATTGCTTTGGACTAAAAAAAACCAACAAATTGGAGTTTTCCTTTGTTCATAATTATAGAGGGATATTCCGTTAAATGATTTGTGAGCTAATGTGGTCTACCTTACGGTCTTCTGCCGATCATCTGAAGCATAAGTTCTCAATAATAGTCAGAAGTATGTCCAAAAAGAATTCAAGAACTAATCTTCTCGAAGTGTCCAAAGTATACATTTTGAGGGTAAACAGTCCAAACCAGTGATCTTCAACCTTTTTTTTAACTCATGGACCCTCATTAAATATCTTCTGTGGACATGGACCACCAAGACTCAAGATTTAAATCATAATATTTCTCCAGGCCTATAACAGATTAACGGAGTTGGAAGGGACCTTGAAAGTCATCTAGTCCAACCCCCCCCCAAATAGGAGACCCTACACCATTTCTGACAGATGGCAGTCCAATCTCTTGTTGAAAGCCCCCAGCGATGAAGCTTCCACAACTTCTGAAGCCAACTTCTGTTCCATGGGTTGATTGTTCTCACTGTCAGAAATGTTCTCCTTATTTCTAGATTGAATCTCTCCTTGTTCAGTTTTCATCCATTGCTCCTTGTCTGGCCTTCAGGTGCTTTGAAAAATAGTTCAACCCTTCCTCTCTGTGGCAGCCCCTCAAATATTGGGAGGCTGCTATCCTGTCTCCCCTGGTCCTTCTCTTCACTAGACTATCCAAACCCAGTTCCTGCAACCGTTAATTGTATGTTTAGCCTCCAGTCCCCTAATCATCCTGGTTGCTCTTTTCTGATGACATTGCTCCCCACCCCAGGGGTCTGCAGGCCACTAGTTTAGAGCCACTTATCTAAACAGACAAGAACAGAAGGTTCTCTGCATCATTTGTATTCTATTTTCTGCATCATGGTTAATCTATTTACATTACATTCTTGTATTCCCACTTATGTTCAGTGCCAGAAGTCATGTTAAAACTTATTTGCCCCTAGTATTTAAAAGCATTACATTAGCTTATGTTTGTTTACGCTGCTGTTCTGATGTTTTTCAACTCTGCTGTCTTAAATAATGCATTGGATCATAACATATTTTTTTTATCCATACCTCTTTATATCATTGCAATGTAGGAAGTGGCTTCTCTTGAATCAGCCCTTATCTATCTCTCCTAATACAGAATCTACATGGGCTAGCAGTGATTCTCCAGGCTTTTTTAGCCTGGATGTTTTTCCTCCCAGGTGTACCTAAAAGGTAAAGATACAGGTTCCCCTCGCACGTATGTGCTAGTCGTTCCCAACTGTAGGGCTTGGTGCTCATCTCCATTTCTAAGCCGAAGAGCCAGTACTGTCCAAAGACCTCTCCATGATCATGTGGCTGGTATGACTAAACACTGAAGGTGCACGGAATGCTGTTACCTTCCCACCAAATGTGGTTCCTATTTTTCTACTTGCATTTTTACGTGCTTTCGAATTGCTAGGTTGGCAGTAGCTGGGGCAAATAACGGGAACTCACTCCATTACGCATCACTAGGGTTTCAAACCACCAAACTGCCAACCTTTCTGATTGACAAGCTTAGCATCTTAGCCACTGAGCCACCGCGTCCCATCAAGTCTACCTGGAGGTACCCAAAATTGCACTTTTATTAACTGCAAGTGAAACTCGTGGTTAAGATCTGATTGGATGAAAGGAAGTCAAAAGGAGTTTAAACACACACTGTGATAATGAAGGTTGTTCAGCAATTTTTTTGAAAAGGGGAAGAATCTTATATTTCAGCCTCTATATTTTCTAAGCTATTGAGGGAAATCGTTTGAAATTAATACAGCATGACATTAATATGTTTATTACATAGACACTAAGTGAATGGTTTAATTCTCTCAACAATCATAGCATCTGTACCCAGGAACTAACTTGGAATCCAGAAAAGCAGAGTTAAACATAATATTTTTGCCTGCTTTAAAATTCCAGTGAGCAGCTTGTTAATGTAGTTCATTGTTTCCTCTCCCCTTACGATGCTTTCTTCTGAAAACACCACAACCACAAAACTCCTTTTAAAAATGTTACTTAATAAAGACATCATTTGAAAATTCAGATTTTTCCATATAAGACCCTGTATTTTGCAAGGAAGCAAACGCAGCAGATTTACGATCCCCTATAAAACTTCACCCTTGTTTATAAATTGCTTGCAATTGATTAAACAGTAAAAATGCTTTTAAGACAGAGAGGTAAATCTGCCACCTAATTGCGTAGTGCTTTATATTAGAAACTTGCCATTTTTGTTCTAACATTTGACAAAGTTTTTGTGTGTGTCATGTAAAATTCACATTGTGTAGGGAACGCCTCATTCCATCTTCCGTCCTTGACACCATTACAGTTGTATTCTTATAAAATATGCCCATGGATAATGAAAACTTCAGTGTAGACTTGACTAGTGAAGAAACCCCCCCCCCCACATATTTTTTTAGATTTTGAAAAAGTATTTGCTTTGCTGAATACTTCATTTATATGCCTGAGGAATGAAGTTATATATTAGGTGATCAGGATGAAAAGAGGACCCTCTTAACTAAAATATTTATCCAAAAAATACACTGTCATAGGAAGATATCTCTAGGTTAGACTTCTGCGAATTAAATGTTAAAAACTAAGCAATAGATCTGAACAGAAATAATTTAAACTGGTATTACATCTAGATGGTCCATTGTGATTTGACTTTCAAGATCAAAGTGCATGAAGTGATGAGTTCATGCTTGCTGTATGATTTCTAACCATGACTCATTGATAATTGACTAGGTTTGCACACTATACATAGCCTCTGCAGGGTTACAAACCACAATTGGTGGATTCCTGTATTACTCTGATGATTGCATCCATCAAGTCATTGTAGATTCTTAGCAAACACATAGATAGGTTGTCTCCATGATGATCTGTCTCTAACTTGCTCCTTCAGCTCTTCCAATGCATTCATTGCTACCCAATGGTACTCTATGTTTGCTTGTATATATATTTGTTTGTTTATTATTAATACTATGTTTATTTGGGTTTGGCTTAGTGCAGGATATGGATGCAGTTGTGTGTGGTGTGGAGAGCTGTTGAATTAATACAGTTCTCTTTAATTTCTAATTAATTTCCCAGGTCATTGTCTTAAATATTGGAAAATATTAACGTTGATAAAAGTTGTTGGAGCTTCCTCAAACTGCTATAAATGCAGGGAAGGGTGGGGGAGTGTGAGAGAGGAAATATAGAATAATGTTTGTTTCGGTTTCTCCATGCCCCACTTTATTAGGGAAGTTGTACTTATATTGGAAAAAACGGCCATTCAAGGAAATGTAAGTAAGACTTTTAAGCCTTATGATATTGAAGATTTTTTTAAAAAAGTAAAGGAAATAATGTGACACAATTCTGATCATTTCTATGAAATATAAACAATATTTCTGCCATGCTTGGATTCTTTGCATTAAACATTTGAGTTGCTGTTGACAGCAACTTTGATTAGATCCACACGGTTTATATCTGATGGCAAGTGAGTGAAAACAGGCCTGGAATTACACAGTTATTCCTGGTGTTTGATTCAAAATAGATGGAGGGTGCAGAGATTTTTGCTTGTCCCAGCACACTTTTCCCAAAAGGCAACTGGACTTTCTTGGTTTTTTTTTTCTTTGATAACATTTTACTTCTCATCCAAAAACTATGTAATTGTGAGAGGGATCTTGGAGTTTTAGTGGACAACCAATTAGAAATGAGCCAACAGTGATGGTAGCCAAAAAACCCAATGCAATCCTTAATTGCATTAATAGAGGGATACAATCAAGATCAAGTGAGTTACTAATACCACTCTATAAAGCCTTAGTAAGACCACACCTAGAGTACTGCATCCAGTTTTGGTCACCACACTATAAAAAAGATGTTGAGACTCTATAAAGAGTGCAGAGAAGAGCAATCAGGATGATGAGGGGACTGGAGGTTAAAACACACAATGAATTGTTGCAGGAATTGGACATGGCTAGTCTAGTGAAGAGAAGGAACAGGGGAGACATGATAGCAGTGTTCCAATATTTGAGGGGCTGCCACAGAGAGGAGGGAATCAAGGAGGGGGTATTTTCCAAAGCACCCAAAGGCCAAACAAGAAATAATGGATGGAAACTGATCAAGGAGAGATTCAACCTAGAAATAAGGAGAAATTTTCTGACAGTGAGAACAACCAATGAAACAGAAGTTGCCTTCAGAAGTTGTGGGAGCTTCATCACTGAAAGCTTTCAAGAAGAGACTGGATTGTCATTTGTCAGAAATGATGTAGGGTCTCTTGCTTAGATGGAGGATTGGACTGGATATTCTACAAGGTCCCTTCCAACTCTGTTAATCTGTTATTCTGAAGAAGCTTCTTCACTTCTAACTCCATGCAGAAGGTTCTTGGATGGGAGGCAAAATGTTTTAAAAAACAACAACCAAAAAACAAGAAAGTCCAGGTTGCCTTTTGGAAAAAGCACCTTGGGACAACCATGAGATGGATGATTGAGCATCTCCATAGACAGTTTTTTTTCTTAGCACAGTTTTTACATAGCCATCATATGAAGGACAGTGATATGGGCAAGGCAACAGCACCAAACATTCATTCATTCATTCATTCATTCATTCATTCATTCATTCATTCATTTTATTTAGTTTGTCAAACATGTATGAGATAACAGGTATAAGTATAAACATGGACATGAACACAGGAAATGGGTACAAATAAATGGGGACAGTAGGACAGGGATGGTAGGCACGCTGATGCACTTATGCACGCCACCTTTATGGACCTCTTAAGAAAGGGCAGAGGTCCACCCTAGACAGTTTAAGTTTGAAGCTGTGGGGGTTAACAGTGGAGTCAGGTAGAGCATTCCAGGCATTGACCACTCTGTTGCTAAAGTCGTATTTTCTGCGATCGAGTTTGGAGCAGTTTACCTTGAGTTTGTATCTATTGTTTGCCCATGTATTATTAAGGTTGAAGCTGAAGTAGTCATTGACAGGTAGGACATTGTAGCAGATAATTTTGTGTACTATGCTTAGGTCAGACCATAGGTGATGTAATTCAAGCCCGAAATTTCAAGCCTGGTGGCATAAGACATTCTATTGTGAGCAGAGGAGTAGAGGACTCTTCTCGTGAAATATCTCTGGACTTGCTCAATTGTATTAATGTCCGATACACAGTGTGGATTCCAGGCAGATGAGCTGTATTTGAGTGCTTCAATTGAAGAATTTTTAATTTGGTCTGTTGTTCACCACTAAGCACAGACTGATTTCTTCCTTTCGCCACCTTTGGAGAAAGGTGTTTTTGGAAAATGTTGGCCCGTAGTTCAGATGACTGAATCAAGAAAACCCTGGTGTCATCTTTTTTCCACAATCCCCCCCTATAAACTCAAATTCTAGAAATAGAATAAGCAGGAGGAGAAAGGAAATGTGATGTTTTATTTAGCTCCCGTAATAAAAATGTCTGTTGGAATAAAAATCAATAAATACAATAAATGTTGCACCATTAATAAAATATGCTAGGCATTAAATCAGAGTCTGCTGTGCAACTTGAGCTCCTATTTACAGGCTGTTTCAAGCTTGATCATACTTGCAGCCAAGGGTGAAACATTCTAAAGCAGCTGTTGTCTCAAATAAAATTAATACAGTTGCGGTGGAAAGAAAAGTCAGCTGAATTCTTAAGGGGAGTTCTGCTCTCCAGCTTGGAGTCAATTTCTGGGCAGAGCAAGTGGGGAAGGGTAGGCAAAGACTCTGTGGTTTTAATTAGTGTTACTTTACCCCCCCTCCAAATATAGTTATACCAAAATGTACAAGGCTGAAGGGCCAGAAAACTGTGGCTGAGGTTCTCTTAAGTAGGATGTTGTGTCAAGTCTTTTGTGCTAGGACTGTGCTGAAATTTCTCCTGCATTTTACCTACTGTTTTTTTTTACTCCATTGGATAAGAGAGAAGATGCCTTTGAAATTTCTTCTAAAGGAGGAAGCGATTTTGATTAAATCCTTGCATTCTATAAATATGTTTTTTCCCCCTTTCTGTTTTTGGACCATCCTCTTTCCAAAAGCCTGCAGCTTCTTTGACTTCAGTCACCCCCCCCCCCCAAAAAAAAAACCTATCAGGAGAAAGCTTCTTTTTCCATGGGTTTTCTTCAGACGGAAATTGCAGGCAACCAAAGAGGCTGCAGAATGGTAGAAAATATATCAGAGGCAGCCAAGCCAGATCAAAAGAAATTCTCAATCACCTTGTGAATAAACTATAAAAACTGGAAGCTCTGCCTTGGAGGGAGAAAACTTTTGAGAAATCTCTAAACCGATTTTAGCACAGCAGCTGTGGGTTTTTATTTGGATACTGGTAGATAGAAAGTAAGCAAATGAAACCAAGTCATGATTGTGGAGGTCTTTGACAAGGTCCAACATATTTCCCCCATTTCTATTTCTCCACAACCATCCTTAGAAGAATTAGGTAAACCTGGGAGGTCCTTCAACCCCTACTCAAGGAAGAGACCGTACCATTCAGTACAAATGGTTGTTTGGTTTCTTCTTGAAAACCTGCACTGATGGAGTGGCCACAGCTTCAGGAGGCAAGCTATTCTATTGATTAATTGTCTTCACTGTCAGGAAATTTCTCATTAGTTCTAGGTTGGATCTCTCTTTAACCAGCTTCCACCCCATTGCTTCTTGTTCTGCTCTCTGGTGCTTTAGAGAATAAGCCAATCCCTATTTTTCTATGACAGCCCCTCAAGTACTGGAAGACAGTTATCATATGAGCCTTAACACTTCTCTTTGTTAGTCTAAAACATGCCAAGTTCCCTCAATCGTTCTTCATGAGGTTTATCCTCCAAATCCCTCATCATCTTTGTTGCTCTTCTCTGCCATCTTTCTAGGGTCTTAGCATCTTTTTTGTATTGTGGTGAGCAGAATTGGTTGCAGTACTCAAAAGTGTGGCCTTTTAGGAGTGTTTCTTTTTCTCTGCCCTTCCAAGTTTTGGGTTTGCTGCAGAGTGACATCTTCCTGACTTCCTTGGAGTGAATAACTTGCTCCCCTCTCTCCCACACAATTTAAGACAGTGTTTGCTTTCATAATTAAACATTTCATAGAAAAACGTGAAGGTGTCATGAAAAGGTTGACATGGGTCTTCACAGTCTCTGTGGTGTGGAAGCTGCAATCGGTGCTTTTATTAGCATTCATGCATTGCTTTGCATCTTTACCAAACATGACTGCCCTCCTCCTTTAGAATATTTGTTGTATTTTATTTATTTAGAGTCTCCTGGTGCTTCCAGAATGACATTTAGCAACCAGGATGATTAGTGGATTAGAGACTAAAACATATGAAGAACGGTTGCAGGAACTGGGCATGGCTAGTCTAGTGGAGAGAAGGACCAGAGGAGACATGATAGCAGTGTTCCAATATTTGAGGGGCTGCCACAGAGAGGAGGGCGGGTCAAACTATTTTCTAAAGCACCTGAAGGCCAGACAAGGAATAATGAATAGAAACTGACCAAGGAGAGATTCAACCTGAAAATAAGGAGAAATTTTCTGACAGTGGGAACAATCAACCAATAGAACAGAAGTTGCCTTCGGAAGTTGTGGGAGCTTCAGCACTTGAGACTTTCAAGAAGAGATTGGACTGCCATTTGTCAGAAATGGTGTAGGGTCTCCTGCTTGAGCGGGGGGTTGGACTAGATGCCCTATAAGGTTCCTTCCAACTCTGTTAATCTGTTAATCACTGGGTTCCAGGCCCACTCTATGTTTGAAGGAAGAGACAACTCTCCAAGGCCTTCCTAGATTTTGGAAGCTTCAGAATACTCAGTTCAAATATTTTCTTGTGGCCAAATGTTTGTTGTGATTGGAGTGTAGAGAAAAAGAAAAGTGAAGGCAGCTATAGTTTGGGGATTGTTTGGTGTGCTGAAGTTTCAATGGCCAAGAACTAAACTATGTGATGGATTCCCAGAGCGGGAATTTCAGCAGCATTAGTTTTATAATCAATTATGAACGCTTTGTTTGCCTGATGGCAGAATTAATTAGGCTGGCAATAAAATACATAGACTTTTCTGTGGTGGCCCCAATGTTTATAAAACAATCTTTCAGGAAGTGAGAATATATACCATAGTGTTTTAAAATGTCATACTTCTCTCTTCATAAGGATTCTCTCTCTATCATCATCACCATCATTTACAACTAGAGATGGAAGTCATGGCTTTTTTTCCACCCCAGGAAAGAGGGAAGTTCCATTATCTCTTCTTTTGCTTCAAGATTTTCAAACTCATAGATAGAACCAGGCTTGACATTTAATTACCAAGACGTATTGTATTTTTTAGGGATGTGGTGGCTCAGTGGCTAAGACGCTTAGCTTGTTGATTAGAAAGGTTGGCAGTTTGGCAGTTCAAATCCCTAGCACCACGGAACAGAGTGAGCTCCCGTTACTTCTCCCAGCTTCTGCCAACCTAGCAAGTAAAAATGCAAGGAGAAAAATAGGAATCACCTTTGGTGGGAAGGTAACAGAATTCTGTGCGCCTTCACAGTTGAGTCATGCTGGCCACATGGCCACGGAGACATCTTCCGACAGCACTGGTTCTTCGGCTTTGAAACGGAGATGAGCACCGCCCCCCTAGAGTCAGGAACAACTAGCACATATGTGCGAGGGGAACTTTTTTACCTTATTGCATTTTGCAAGCAACAACAGCAATCAAAAGCTCAACAACAATCTCAAACAAAGCATTCTTTCTGAAAGGAAAAAAAAAGATTTTGCTTTTATTTAGCACATAATCTCAATTCACGGACTCTAGTGCTTTGCAATTTTAGAGGGGGGTGGGTGGAATTTGATTTCTCTTGCCCACAGGTTCTCTAATGTGTGCAGGGCTGATTATCAATCTTGCAGCTACATTTAGCCTCGCAAAATGGCTGCACAGTACTTTATTCGGTGTACTAAGCCATGCCTCAGCTGTATTCGCTCATCTGCAATAATAGGAGGTTTTTAAGCTTTTTGATGCAGATTCAGCTGTACCATTTCAAGCTGGGCTGAAATATTCTCTACTTCTTTAGCCTTAGAGGCAAACTGATGAATTCACGATGGCTGTAATCCTCTGCGAAGATTTTTAACTTTGAGTGTGTAAGCAAGCCCAGGTGGGTGACAATTTGTCTCCATTATGGCCTGCTTGCCATTTCAAACGCATTCATTCCAAATGATCATCATTTATGGAACCATCAGTGTACAGTGGGCTGGGCAATGCAGAGCCCCCAAGGGGCCATAGGCAGCCGTTGGCCTAATTTCAAAAGCTCATTGCAAGCTACCCGTTTTGAATGCTGACCAAAATGAGCTGTCAGTTGCCCGGCAGGAAGCAAGATCAAAGAGAATGTTGGAGAGAAAGCGGGAAGGAAAGAAAGAAAGAGAAAAAAAAGTGCTAGGAAAAAAATGGAAATATTATTAGCCCTGCAGAAATGCAGAAGGAAGCTTGCTCAGCCTGATATTCATTGTGCTTTAGAGAGCAACAAAAGCAAAAAAAAGACTGACTCTTGTTATAATTGAGAGTTTACCAGAGGATTGTACCAGTGAACGAAGGAAAAAGAGGCAATGAGTACATTTGGCTGTTGGGTGTTTTAATCTTTTATGAATGCGTTTACTTCAAAGTATTTTGTAATTTTAGTAGAAAAGCTTGCTTCCCATTTTAAAAATTGTTATTTTATTTTCTCCTTTTCCCTCCCCCTTTTCTCTTTTTGACTTTCTTCTTCTCTCACACATATGTTCTTGTAGTAGACAGCTATGGAACATTTTTTTAAAAAAAGACAATATTGTCCACCACCACCCAATCTCCCCACCCCTACAAAATCTCCAAAAGAATAAATTGCAATTGAATGTATGTATGTATGTATGTATGTATGTATGTATGTATGTATCTGAGCTGTATGCATGCATCTATGTATCAGTGGTGGGTTTCAAAAATTGTTAAAACCTACTCTGTGGGTGTGGCCTCCTTTGTGGGAGTGGCTTGCCACCAATGTGACCGGATATGAAGATGCTGATGACACTTGTCAAAACCACCTTAAATTACCTCACACACAGCACTGGCATGCATAAGAATATGATGTATGCTTGTTTTTTAAAAGGCATCTTTGGTTTGCGTTAAAACAACTTCAACACAAGCAATGTTCTGATTGCATCACAAACGCAGTAGTTATCCTTACCTTTCACAGAGGCACTGAGTTTTATAAATAGGAGCATGATAGTGTAGAATAATCATATCCAAGGACCAGTGGTGGGTTTCAAATTTTTTTGGAACCTCTTCTGTAGGTGTGGCCTGTTTTGCAGGTCCACTGGTGGAACCTCTTTTAACCGGTTCGGTAGATTTGATGACCGCTTCTACCAAATAGGTGCGAACTGGTAGGAACCTACCTCTGGTATGTATGTATGTATGTATGTATGTATGTATGTATGTATGTATGTATGTATGTATGTATGTGTGTGTGTGTGTGTGTGTGTGTGTGTGTGTGTGTGTGTGTGTGTGTGTGTGTGTGTGTGTGTGTGTGTGTGTGTGTGTGTGTGTGTGTGTGTGTGTGTGTGTGTGTGTGTGTGTGTGTGTGTGTGTGTGTGTGTGTGTCCTCAACTTATGTGTGTGTGTGTGTGTGTGTGTGTGTGTGTGTGTGTGTGTGTGTGTGTGTGAGTCCTCAACTTATGACCACAATTGATCCCAACATTTCTGTGGTTAAGCAAGGCAGTTGTTAATTGAGTTTTGCCCCATTTTACGATCATTCTTGTCACAGTTGTTAGGTGTATTGCTGAAGTTATTAAGTTGCTAAGTAAATCTATTTTCCCTATTGATTTTACTTGTTAGAAGGTCTCATAAGGTGACCCTGGGACCATGCAACCGTCATAAATATGAGTCAGTTGCCAAGCATGTGAATTTTGATCATGTGACAATGGGGGCGTTGCAATGATCATAAGTGTGGGAAATGATCCTAAGCCATTTTTCCAGGCTCGCTGTAACTTGGAACCGTCATTATATGAATTGTTGTAAGTTGAGGACTAACAGCCAACCTATTTTTAACCATGGTAGGGAAGACTGACAACCAATGACCTGTGAGACTAAATAAATAAGAGTGTAATATTTACATTAGTATATTAACCTTGAATATCTGTAAGAATTCTGGGATGGTTGGTCAAGAAACTGGAAGAGTAGAAAAGTGAGGATATGACAGCTCAGATAAATAGGCTTATTGTAAATGGCTGAAGAAGATATTGCAAAAGAATTCAAGTGACTGCTATGATTTGAAAGCAATGCCTATATTTAACGAAATCAAAGCTCAAATAATTATAACTTTAGTGCTCACACACCGTAATGGAATAAAGCTAATCTGTTTTGGGCAGAAATGCCATTCTGTTTATACCTGTTTCTTGTTTTGCTTACAGACCTATCTAGTATCATTCTATTTTCTTGTGACAATTTCTCACAATAAAATATATTAATTCAATGGAGTTCAGCCTTTGCCATATTTCACCTTCCGGATGGCTGAACTAAAGCTCCAGAACTGCCAGCCAACAACAGTCCTCCAAGGAAACGTGGAGATGATTTAGTCTGAACCCCTGCTGCAGCAGGAGGCCCTATACCAGTGTTTCTCAACCTTGGCTACTTGAAGATGTCTGGACTTCAATTTCCAGAATTCCCCAGCCAGCGAATGCTGGCTGGGGAATTCTGGGAGTTGAAGTCCAGACATCTTCAAGTTGCCAAGGTTGAGAAACACTGCCCTATACCATTTCAGACAAATGGCTGTCCAGTCTCTTCTTAAAAACCTCAGTGATGGGGTACCACAACTTCTGAAGGGAAGCCATTCCACTGATTAAGCCATCCACTAACTGTCAGGAAATTCTTCCTTAGTTCTAGATTGCTTTTCTCCTAGTTTCCATCCATTGTTTCTTGTCTTGCTTTTTGGTGCTTTGGAAAATAGGTTGACCTGTGGCAGCCCCTTAATTAGCATAGCTCCCCCAATTTTTGTAATCTACACTCCTGCAAATCAAGTGTAGTTTTCTCTTTCCAGTGTTTTATGATGGTAATTTTCTAACACCCTTATTATTTTTATTGTCTATCATTAATCATGTCCTACCTATCTATACTTTTGCTAATTTAGCATGAGAAAACCAATTTAAAAGGACTTCAGATTTTAAGCGAGTAACATGGAATATCCAGGAGTAGATTTCGAGTAACTGAAAATGAAATATCCTGGAGGACTTACATTTAATTTATATTCCAGCTTTTCCCCAAGGAGCTGTTCCTATTTTATTGACATGACAATCCTGCAAGGTAGGTTAGGCAGAAGGTTAGCAACTGCCTAAGGTCATCAGTGAACTTCCTGGCTAAATGAAATTTGAGTTTATCAAATGTTGTAATCCCATTGTTAAGAATTTATTAAAGATTTCATACATCAATAGTTCAAGTGTTAGCATGGAATCTAATAATAGTGGTAGTAATGCCTTTTGCTATTAAAAGGACAGAGGGAGTTCACTCAAAATGTGGATATTAAAAAAGGTGAAATTGATAGAATGTATTATTAAACCATGAGATATGAAAAAAAGTTAAAGGAAGCTTTTTATGAAAATTGAACCCCCTTCTATAAATGGTATGAAGTAAGAGTTATTCAAATTAACCCATTACCTGCTATCCTAGAAAGATAAAATTGTGAGCTTAGCCAAATTGTTTATGGCCTCACACTATCAATGAAAACTGGTTCTTCCTTCCTTCCTTCCTTCCTTCCTTCCTTCCTTCCTTCCTTCCTTCCTTCCTTCCTTCCTTCCATCCATCCATCCATCCATCCATCCATCCATCCATCCATCCTTCCTTCGGTATTTGGAGGGGAAAACTATAATCAGGATTTGGAGGGTGAAGAAACAGCCACAAACTCACATTCTAGGGTTATTTGTGTGTGTGTGTGTGTGTGTGTGTGTGTGTGTGTGTGTGTGTACACATGTGTGCGTGTGTGTATGTGTTCTTCTGAGCAGCACATCTATCAAGATTTTGCTTAATATAGAGTTTGCTTTTTAGAAAAATAGTAAACTGCATGGAAAATTCAGACAATTATGAATTTGGAATGATACCTGAATTTCAAGTGTGTTCTTGTTTGAAAGGTTCAGAATTCAATACATTTACGTTAAATTGTGAAACAAATTTCTCTCCTACTGTGGTCTTTGTGTTGCTATATGCCTGGGAATTACCGCCCTATTGTCTATTTTTTCTATGCTTCTTCCAACTCAGGGCTCTCATGTCAGAAGGACTTGCCCTGTTTAAATTTCCCCAGGATCTAGATATGGAAGCTTGATCTGTTGTATGTTCTTTCCTGAGGTTTCTCTATCTTCAACTTGGTGACCTCTGCAGTTGCTTCTCTCCTTCCCCAAGGATTATAGGATTGAAGCCTTAATCCTGGTAAAGGGCTGCATCATTATCATTTTTTTTGAAAAGGTTCATTCTCTATGGTTGGATTTTTCCACTGGCTTATTATTAATAGCTGTTCAAATCCTTTAAAGGCCATTCACTGTGGAAGAGTTGCAGATCATTGTGTTATTGATGGAATTTATGATGTCATCTGAAACCGGTTTACAGGGGAAAACTCAGTGTCTTGTTTTATTGCAGGACTAACAATATCGGTTACCTATGACTCCTAAGCTTTTTTTAAGCTCCAGGCAATGTAAGGTCATGCTGTTAAAATCTCTCTCTCTTTCTCTCTCCCTCCCTCTCCCTCCCTTTCCTTTCCTTTCTCTCTCCCTCTCTCCCCTCTCCTTCCCTCATTCTCATTCTTTCCTTCTCTCATCTTTCTTTTTTTCTAGCATGACCACTGACTAGATGGAGTGTTAAGAGTCTGTTCTCCATGTAATATTATTTATTTTTTTATATGCTATTTGAAATGAAAGCTATATACTATCTACCTGGGCTTTTTTTTTAAACTTGAACTTAAAGAAAAAACAGGTTTGCATTCACTTTTTCCTAGCTGCCCCTATAGGTTTTCCAATTTAACTTCTCTTAGTTTTCTGGCTTTTGCAGCCCCATCT
This sequence comes from Thamnophis sirtalis, assembly GCF_051295495.1. Lineage (NCBI taxonomy): Eukaryota > Metazoa > Chordata > Lepidosauria > Squamata > Natricidae > Thamnophis > Thamnophis sirtalis. The sequence continues at coordinate 14,490,937 of NW_028261382.1, read as the reverse complement.
ATGAATGATGACTGGCACTTGACAGATTTCCTAGGAAACTGACATAGTCAGAAATTCATCATGATGTGCATAATGCGTATTTATACACCTACCTGGTGAGATTTATGCTTTCCTTTCTCCAGGGTGAAAATTGATCTGCTGAACCCATCAGTCTTTTCTTTAAGACGCCCCTTAGATTTTTATGATTTCAAAGACGGTCTTCTGTTGAGTTAACAATACTGTAAAGATCAACACCTGAATGTGATTAATGCTAAAAATGTGTTTGTAAAAGGCAATGTTATCACAAAAGGACTCTATGCTCTGCTGTGTTTTTTTCTCTGCTTTGCAGAAGAGCCCACTATATGCACTTGCAAAGCTCTTAAATGTCCTTTTTAATTACGCAAATTGTAGTTTTACTACCCTGTTTCCCTGAAAATAAGGCCTCCCCGGATAATAAACCTAATCGTGCTTTTGAGCACATGCGCTAAAACAAGCCCCCCCCAAAATGTTTAAACACATGTGCAGCCGCTCCCCACCATTTTCTAGTGGGGAAAGGGGGGGACATGCCCCACATGCACTGCCTTCCATGTGGAATGGCCTCATGGAGGCTGCTCCCACAAACCGTGGCTACTGTGCCCCTTCTCTTAGTGGCAGCCACAAAAAGAGTGGCAGGCCCAGCAATTCTAGGGCTGGCATGAGTGTGCCGGAAACAGAGACAGAACTTCTGGCTCTCTCTGGATCAGCTGATTCGTGGGATGCGGGCTGTGGGCTAAAGTTAAGGGGCCTCCTGCACCTCAAAAATAATAAGACCTCCCCAAAAATAAGACCAAGCGTTTATTTCGGGGGTCAAAAGAAAATGTCTTATTTTAGAGGAAACAAGGTATTCCCTAAGGAACTGGCGATGTGTTTGTGTGTTTATGCAAAGAATCTTTTGCATTGTAAAAGGCCTATGATGGGCTGTAGGTTTGTTTGTTTGTTTGTTTGTTTTTGCTGTCATGCTCCCATCTACTATATATTTTGGAGATTATACATCTGGAGCCTCTTTCCGTTTGGAGAAAGCTGTGACAGAAGTTGAAAAAAGAAGGGGGAAGGAAACTTTATAGAAGCTGCTTATGTGTTTATTTAAAGTTCGCAAAAATCTGCTTTCTTTGTTTTTGTTAAACATGTCAAATATATTCTATGTCCATGGATATGCTCATTATTTAAAACTTTACATACCTCCTTTGAATATGTCAAAACTGAAGTGATGGTCAGTTGCCTCACATCTGGACATAAATTGTTTCATCTTCTACCCTCAAAACAATATTATATAGGGCATTGCACACTAGAACAACTAGACACAAGGACAGTTTTTCCCCCCTCATGCCATCATTCTGCTAAACAACTAATTCCCACAACACTATTAAACTATTAATTAAGATTATATTCTTCTTCTTCTCATCCTTCCTATTACCTCTCTCCTCCTACTTATGACTATAACGTTGCTTGTATCTTTACAATTTGTATTGTTTTATTTAATTTCCTAGTATGATTTGATTGCTTATTTAGTATCCTATGACTATCACTGAGTGTTGTATCTTATGATTCTTGATGAATGTAATTTTATGTACACTGAGAGCTTAGGCCAGACAAATTTCTTTTGTGTCCAATCACACTTGGCCAATAAAGCATTCTATTCTATTCTATTCTATTCTATTCTATTCTATTCTATTCTATTCTATTCTATTCTATTCTATTCTATTCTATTCTATTCTATTCTATTGATAAACCATCATATATGTTGCCAAATCAGTATATTATTTAGGCCATGTAAGTCTTTATGTTGGCTATTCTCAAGGATGCATAAATATCTGACTTGTTCTTTAGTTGAATGTTCTCACCTCATATTACTGTATCAGAAATACTGAGTCTAAATCATTTCATCTCTAGGTTCCATGATAATTTTGCTAAGGACTTAAGCATTCAATTGAGATTTCCTGGCTTCAGGTGGACATTTTCAGAATCCCCTGTCTGTTTATCAAGTTTATACGTATTATACATTGTGATTGGTATGCAATTATGTTGCCATGGAAAGCAGGATAGAAGAGATATTACCAGGGCTATTGTGAAGCTCAGAAATTGCTTTGTTGAATATTGCTTCCTTAAGGATTAATATTCTTCATACTGTCCTTGTAAGGACATAGGCAGTATTTGCTTTGAGAAGGGGACAGGGCATGGGTGTCTATTGCAACATTTCCAATGGAGTTTCAAGGAAATGAGTGGAAAACCCAGTAATTTTGTCATTATGGATACAACTTAATTGCTAAGCCCAAATATTCCCTTAATAATTGGAAAAAAATATATTTCTTGGTTTATGGATGAGCCTGCCGAGCTTCTATAGATTTTGACTGATTTTGAATATTGTTCTAAGCCATGATATGGTTTACTTTTGATATAGAATATTGTTGAGCAAATCTGTTGAGTTATGGCTGCTTACTAAGTCTGGTTTTTGTGAGATGGGCAAGCATGATTGTCTTCTCCATTTTTGTAAAGACTGTCCGCAGAGCAGCCTGAATTCTGTGCTGGAGTAATCAAACAAAAGGGTAATCAAAAATCAAATATATTAATAAAATAAGTGTGCCATAAAATCTGTTTGATCACTCATCAAGCTGAACATTAAAAGGAAAGGAAAATTGAGGGGAAAAGGGAAGAATTACTTTGTGGAAATTCATGTCACCTTTTGTTCTCTCTCGTCATTTTAATCTGTTCCACTTTTTCGGTGAGCCTTTCAAGGGACAGGAACTTTTATATTAAAGCTAAACTAGCTTATAATTATGCTTGAGTTCTTAGAATGAAAGAGATAATAAATAATTAGAGTCTAGAGTCTCCACATCTTTTCTACATCATGGTGACCAAAACTGAATGCAGTATTCCAAGTGTGGCCTTACCAAGGCATTATAAAGTGGCATTAACACTTCACGTGATCTTGAATGGTTGCATAAACAGAGGGATAGAATCAAGATCACGTGAAGTATTAATACCACTTTATAAGGCCTTGGTAAGGTCACACTTGGAATACTGCATTCAGTTTTGGTCACCGTGATGCAGAAAGATGTGGAGACTCTAGAAAGAGTGCAGAGAAGAGCAACAAAGATGATTAGGGGACTGGAGACTAAAATATATGAAGAACGGTTGCAGGAACTGCGTATGTCTAGTTTAATAGAAAGAAGGAGTTGGGGAGACATGATAGCAGTGTTCCAATATCTCAGGGGTTGCCACAAAGAAGAGGGAGTCAAACTATTCTCCAAGGCACCTGAGGGTAAAACAAGAAGCAATGGAGGGAAACGTATCAAGGAGAGATAGCTTAGAAATGAGGAGAAATTTCCTCACAGTTAGAAAAATTAATCAGTGGAACAGCTTGCTTCCAGAAGTTGTCAATGCCCCAACACTGGAAGTCTTTAAGAAGATGTTGGATAGTCAATGTCTGAAATGGTATAGGGTTTCCTGCCTAGGCAGGGGGTTGGACTAGAAGACCTCCAAGATCCCTTCCAACTCTGCTATTGTATTGTAATTATCTCAGAACAAAAACTCAGGAGAAAACCTGCCAGAAAATTCTCCAGTCTGAGTCCTGCAGAAGGGATGGCGTCTCCTTACAAAGATCTCAGCTCATTCAAATTTAACTAGTCCTTTCTCTAAATAACGTAGCCATGGCAATAACAGAATAACAGAATAATAGAGTTGGAAGGCATCTTGGAGGTCTTCTAGCCCAACTCTCTTGCTCAAGCAGGAGGCCCTATACCATTCTGGACAAATGGCTGTCCATTTGTTTCTTAAAAACATCCAGTGATGGAGCTCCCACAATTTCTAGAGGCAACCCATTCTACTAGTTAGTTATTCTCACTGTCAGGAAGTTTCTCCTTAGTTCTAGGTTGCGTCTCTCCTTAATTACTGTCCATCCATTGTTTCTTGTCTTGACTTTTGGTGCTTTGGATAATAGGTTGACCTCCTCTTCTTTGTGGCAGCTCCTGAAATATTGGAAGACTGCTATCATGTCTCCCCTAGTCCTTCTTTTCACTAGACTAGACATACCCGGTTCCTGCAACCGTTCTTCGTATGTTTTAGCCTCCAGGCCCCTAATCATCTCAGCATATTGCCTTGAACCATCTGGATCTTCTAGCTACTGTGCCAGAAGTGGGCTGCACTTACGTTAACAATGGGTTTACTGGTTGTGAGTGTATGCAAGAAATGGAGCTTCAAACATGCTCCTAATCAACTCCGGGAGGTCCGGTGAGTACAGAAGGGTGGTGTGGATGACAGCTGAGCCAGCCAATGAACCAGAAAGTTAGTTATAAATGGAAAGCATAGCACAGGGGTGGGTGGCCGGGCCCAATCAGCGACCAGAGCTAACGGTTCGCCCAAATCCTTGCAACCATGCAACATCCCACCACTGCACTGCACCACCAGTATTCATGGAGTAACATATATTGGATGTATTGATTCACCCCGCAGCCTACATAGCTAGCATGTGAAGTAGGCAAGACAGAGAGCTAATGATCTGCAATGTATATGTATGTAAAAAATAAATAAATAACCAAAGTCTATATTGTAAATATTGTAACACAAAATTACTGATAAATGTAGTTTGGAAAGCAGGGGAACAGATGCAGGCAGGTTCCTTGGCATTAGCTTAAACACTGTTGTGACTTCCTTGCCCTTCTCATGTAATTTGTATGGATGCCGTTAGTGGTCTGTGATCCCTTTGCTATTTGTTCATAAGCGGTTTGTTAATCTTCTATTTTCTTGTATTGCTTAATTGTACCAAATAAGTCATAGACAGTAGACTTTGCACAGTTTGTACCTCTTCACTACCCATCAGAGCTGGATTATTGCCAAAGTCCTTGGGGTACAGCTGTTCCGTAAGTAATCCTGTTGTAGATATATTTTACAAATGAATCTCCATTCTTAAAGTAGCTTTCAATTACGGTTGACACAAACAATGTTGGCGAGCATCTCTTATGGCGGCTTGAATTAATCTGAAATGCACTTAGGTTTAAGATCTTCAAAGCAGGTGCTTTAGGTTGCTATTATATTATGAGCCCCTTGGATGGGGGTGTGCCTTTACCACAAGGGTTGCCTTACCAACTTTACTTATTTATTTAGTTGGTCAAACATGTACGAGATAACAGGTATAAGTATAAACATGAACATAGGAAATGGGTACGAATAAATGGGGACAATAGGACAGGGATGGTAGGCATGCTGGTGCGCTTATCCATGCCCCCTTGATGGACATCTTAGGAATGGGGTGAGGTCCACGGTAGGCAGTTTAAAGTTGAAGCTGTGGGGGTTTGAGGATTTATTTTCATAAAATAAAAATGGTGCCTTATTCATTACCATTGAGGAAGAGATTCCATCTGTTGACTGACTACAATCAAGCTCCCAAGAGGATGGGCCCATGCTTTATTTTCATTTTCTTTTTAAATAAGACAGGCTTACCAGTAATGGGCCATGAATAAGAGCCTAACCCAAACTATTTCTGTAGTCTATTGACAATCTGCCCAGGTCAAAGGAGAATAAATTGATCCCAGTTGAAGAGCTTCATTTGAAATCAACAGTTTAACCTGTTGGCCCTGTTTACTCGGTCAGGATGGTAAAACTCTTAAATCAGTTTTGGTGGGAGGTCACAGCTCCATCAGCAATTGTAGTTGTATTTTCCCGAGTTATTTAGGAATATTCATGTGGACAAGAAATTCAGAAGAAATTGCCTTTCTGTAAATCTGTAAACTGATTGCTAGCAGAGAACCTTGTTTTTTTTTTAAAGAAAAAAATCCCATCTATTTTCAGATGAAATTACCTTTTTGGAAAAAGGGATTGGGAGGAAGGTAGCACAGGAATGCATTTCCACCTCATATAATGCTGCTAGTGATGATTTAAAAAGTCCTTAAGGCTAAGTTAGCTGAACAATTATCCTTATGCCAACATTCACCTGCCCAAAACCCACTCCTGGCTTGAGAGAATTTACACATTGGCTTTCGATTAGTAAAAGTCAGAAAGGGAAGAATTAAGGTTAGATGAGACTTCTTTGGTAAAAATTCTACATTCGGGACAATTTATCCACCTTTATTTCTGCCTGGTTTTAAATGGGCTATGAAACACTTTTTTATTATTATGTCAGCCTTGTAATGATTTTTATTTTTATCCTCCTTGCAGCCTTGTAAAGGAACCCTTTTGCTGCTAAATGTATTTAATCTGTTTGATGTATTATCTTAAATTTTTATAACAATTCTTCTCTGATTATTCCTTTGCCTTTTTTTTAAACAGTGAAAAATGGGCAAAATGTTAAGAATGTAAGAACAGCCCTGTTGGAGCATGTCAAGATTCACCTTAGCCCAACATTTGGGGGTCTTATCAGGATGAATTTGGAATGCAGGCAGGAGATGGGATATATCCTCTGTCCTTCATTGTTCTCCTGCAACTGCTGTTTGGAAAATTGCTCTTCCCAATGTTGAGTCTTCAAGATTAATCCCCCTTTAAAGCCAATCAAGTTAGTTGCCATCATCCAGTCTTTGGTATACTTAGGTAGGTAGGTAGGTAGTGTTGTGGCCCGCCAGCGGTCAGGGGATCTGGCAGCAGATTCGGACAGTGAGGAGGTTGAGGAGGATCATTGACTAGTCCTGGAGTCTGGGGAAGGCTCTGATGAGTGCTCTGCATTGGAAACAGAGATGGAGCCAGGGCCATCTGACAGATATCAACTGCCTTCGGAGTCAAGATATTAGTGGGGCAGAAGAACATTTGGAGCCTGTTCCCAGTGTGCGCATGTGCAGAGTTGCCAGGAGAAGGTAACAGCTAAGGAAGGGTCGACTCGGGAGTAAAGCCACAGGTGGACGGTGAATGGCCCCTCCCATATGGAATAAAGAGGAGCAAAGGGGGAGTGGAGTTTGCAGGAGACAATTATTTCAGTTCATTAGGGTGAAGATCTGTTCCTGACTTCTTGCCAAGTATGGTCTGCTACAGAGTGGCATTTGGAAGATATCAGTCTGGCAGCTCTCCAAGCCTGATAAAGGTCTGCAGTTGTGAAATCTCTTGAAAGACTGTTGGACGGGACTTTGCTGGAGAGGAATTTATTTTAAACTAAATAAAAGGGTTTTTATCGGGATGAGGAGTTGACTTTGTGCTTTTGGGAAGCCTAGGTCAGAATAGGTAGGTAGATAGATAACGACAGATAGGTAGGTAGGTAGGTAGCGGTATAGGTAGGCAGGTGAGGGGGCGGGGAGAAAATAAAAGGACAGTTCAGTGTTTTCTTCCCATTGGTGGTGGAGTTCTATAGATTGCTGATCTGTTAGGTCAAGAACAACTTTCTTTTGCCTGTTCAAAATCTCTTCCCATTGACCATCTCTGGTAGTCCTAGTTTGTGAAACAGGGAGGAAAACAGACCTGGTTTAATTTCACTATATTATGTGTATTTTCAAAAAGTGAAATTTGATTCCAAGGTAATAAGAATATTGGGCAATATTGGTCTTTAGGGTTTAGTGACTGAGGTATAGACAACAGATTCCCTGATGTTTCACTGGCATCTCTGGATGGCATCTTCAAAAGCAAAGGTGGTCTGATTGTCTAGACCAATCACTAAATCCTGAAGAACAACACAGCATGAAAGATCAGTGATGGGATTCAAATTTTGGGCGCGGCTTGGTGGGCTTGACTTGATCGGCATGGCAGTGGAAGGATACTGCAAAATCTCCATTTCCTCCACACTCCTGGGGGAAGAATGCTGTAAAATCTCCATTCCCTCCCCATCCCACTAACCTGCTTTCCAGCTCCATTCTCCTGTGCAGGCCAACAGAAGAAGACCCAGCTGATCAGCTGGGACTCTGATCAGTTGGGATTCGGGAGGTGAATAGGTGGGGGCAGGGCCAGTCAGAGGTTGTATTTGCCAGTTCTCTGAACTACTCAAAATTCCAGCTACTGGTTCACCAGAACCCCATTAAATTCACATACATCTACATTGGTTGGGTTAGTTGAGTTCCTTTAACAAATTAAACCAACACAAGACTGATTGGACTATGTCATGAAGTGTACTTTGGAGAAACAGGATACTTCTTTGGAGTTTTGTGGACTGCAAAGGACTTATGAATTGAAAAGAATTGGACTTGGTGATGAGTACTATAATTCTGGAACTCTTGGTGTCAGAAAAAAAAGAAAATGTGATGTCCATAAACTAGGCAAATCGTCTGGAGTTTTTGTTGTTTCAGTTTTTAGCTAATGATGGCTCCATCCCGCTCCAGCAATAGGTACATTTATCTGTAGAATGGGGAAAGTGAGAAGCGAGAGAAAACATCACAACAGCTTCTTTAAGCTGCCTTTAATTAGTTCTAAAGTCATTTTTACAGCCAGTGGATTAATCAGTGAAGCATGTTGAGTTCTAGCCAAGCTTTTATAAGTTCTTAAAAGGGTTTTGTCACCCTCCATTCCTTTGCTCATGATAGAACATTATCCCACAAGTCTGCTTTGGCTGTTACATAAACTTCTTTTATTAGACTTTCTGGGTCTTGTCAGGGTGAGACAGATACTTCAAGGACTGACCCTGGCAACATCATTGACAGCTGTGTTATTTTTCTCCAAGTTAAAGTCTGGTGGGATTGGTTAGAGAGAAGTATTTTTTACCCTAATCCTGCTGGGTTCATAGCTCCAGAAGCTGAAGCTGAGAGACAAGGACAGGCAAGTAATAGAGAAGCCATCTAATAAAAAATGGGGAAGAAAGGCCAACTCATCCAAATATGACTCCAGAAAGAGAGAAGCGTGACTATTTTTATGTCCTCCAGTCCTTGTTCTTCAGCAAAATTATCTACATAGCAGTCCTTGATCAACCTTGGCCAATCTGTTCTGCTCCCAGAATTCCAAGCTGTTTAAGATCAATTTTGAGGACCTGCTGGCCTGCTGGTCATTGGCATAGACTGTGGGAAGCCAGAAACTGCATTTTTGTGGCCTTAGAGCACCTAAGATGACCTCATTAAAATTCACTAGTGAGTTGGTAAAGGTAAAGGTTCCCCTTGCCTATATGTGCTTGTCATTCCCGACTCTAGGGAGCAGTGCTCATCTCTGTTTCAAAGCCAAAGAGCCAGCGCTGTCCAAAGACATCTCTGTGGTCATGTGGCCATCATGGCTAAACACCAAAGGCACACGGAACGCTGTTACCTTCCCACCAACATGCTCCCTATTATTCTACTTGCCTGTTTGCATGCTTTCAAACTGCTAGGTTGACAGAAGCTGGGACAAGTAATGTGAGCTCACTCCGTTACATGGCACTAGGGATTTGAACCACTGAACTGCTGATCTTTCTGATCAACAAGCTTAGCCACTGAGCCACCGTGCCCCCACTAGTTTGTTTAGGGAGGTACAAATGGGTGAGCTGCTATGTATTAAATTTGTGCAAGACTAAAGAGTGCCTTCAAAGATCTCCATGTTGTCACAAGCAGGGTTGCTTGTAGTTGTGATTTGTTTAACAAGCCCTGATGACTTGGGCTTATTATACACTACATGGCATTGTCCAAAAACTGAACCATACAATCCATTTTTGCACACCCTGCTAAAGCAGTGGTTCCCAAACTTGGCAACTTTAAGACTTGTGGACTTCAACTCCCAGAATTCCCCAGACCTTTTGCCAGCTGGCTGGAGAATTCTGGGAGTTGAAGTCCACAAGTCTTAAAGTTGCCAAGTTTGGGAACCACTGTGAGCCGAGGTGGCGCAGTGGTTAAATGCAGCACTGCAGGCTACTGCTAGATCAGCAGTTCAGCGGTTCAAATCTCACCGGCTCAGGGTTGACTCAGCCTTCCATCCTTCCGAGGTGGGTAAAATGAGGACCCGGATTGTTGGGGGCAATATGCTGACTCTCTGTAAACCGCTTAGAGAGGGCTGAAAGCCCTATGAAGCGGTATATAAGTCTACTGCTATTGCTAAGTCTACTGCTATTGCTGTGCTAAAGTATGATCGAAGAAACCACAGTTAGCCTGACGGATGAGCCTTAATTTTGAAGTGTTTCTTTAAGAGCTTGCCAACGTTCCTTCTCTGTGCCCCATGGCTTCCCTGGACTTGTGTGTCTCGTGTCCATCTGCAGGCCTCTCTGATTTCACCGGGACAGAAGCAGACAAACCAAGTGGCCTCAGAAAGTCCTCTGGAACTGATCAGCCGGTCAGCTGAGAATGCCTGTCAGGCAGCCAAGTTCAACCGCCCACTCCTCGGTCCTCCTGCCCGGGAGGACTATGCAAATTTGCCTCTTTCTCTGCTTTTCCCCTCTCTTCCCTCCTGGCCAGCCACCCTGCGCGCCTCTGGCTGTGCACTAAACACCCAGACCTTTTGCCGAGAGCTTTTCTTAATCCCCCTGATTCTTTATATAGGAATTAATCTCTCTGCCACACTGGGAGAGCTGCAAAGAGACTCACTGGGCAGGAAGCTGATGCATATGTCTGTCTGTGTATCTGTTTCGTGTGTGAAGGTCTAGAATGGTGATGCTTTGATTTTTCTTGGTTTTTTTTTGTTTTATTCTCTCCTGATCCGGATTGAGCTGCTCTCTTGATCAGGACAGGGAACAACAGCAGTTGGATAAAAAAATAATAATCACCTTCTGTTGGAATTTAAAAGTTTTGGGGTGAGTTGAAGCCCAGCAACATGGCTGAGCAAGGAAGTAGTGGCTTGCAGGTGCTTCTCTCTACTTTTCAGGTAAGAAGATTTCAACTAGCTGGAGAGAAATCTGATGGCTGTGCGGTTCCTTTCCCTTCCTCTCCCTCAAGGCAAGCTGGGGGAACTTGTCTAGTGGTGGAAACTTTGATATATTATTACACTTCCTGCATCCCAAGTCAGAGGAGAATGTTCTCTGCACAAGTCACAGTGGATGTATGAAAAAAAGCACTGATAGGTGGCAGAAAGTCTGCCTTCAGAGCTCCCCTCTGATATGGACTTCGCCATGTGGTTATTTTAGGATGGTTTACACCCCCCACCCCAAGTTACACCTTAGGTACAATGCTTCTGAAATACCTCACCTAAGAAAACATCCCGTTCACCCAGAATATACGAATACACAGTGATGCTTTAAACATATTGTTGGACTGGAGTTATGAGGGCAAACTGTTTTTCAAGCTTTGGTGTCTCCAGCTTTAGAGCAAAATAATATTTTTTTCCTATGCACCTGAATTTTTTTTTAAAAGATAACAACCTTGCTAAATAGATTGCAAGCCTGTATTCAGATCTGTTTAGGGAGACCGATCTCTCCTTCTCTCTCTCCCTCTCCCACTCTCTCTCATTCCCTCCTTCTCTCTGTGACTCTCTCTCTCTCTGTCTCTCTCTCATTCTCTCTCTCCCTCCCCCTCTCTTCTAGAGTGGTTGCTTAAATCAGATATCTGTGTTTAAACATGACACGTGAAAACAAAGAAGAGCTTTGGGATTCTTTGTAGTTTACCCCAGGACATTGGAAGGGGATTTAAATGTTCTCAACGGCAAACAGAAAATAAGAGTTTTCATCATGGGAAAATTAAGGCTTTCAATGCTTAAAATATTCCTGTTGGAATATTCAGCATCCCGAATCTAGGTTTCAGGAGCTGCTTTGGAGTCAGGACAACATCTTAACTTGTATTAGAGGAGATGCTGCAGGCCTATGCTTGGCGAAGAGTTAAGACAAGCAGGTAGGAGAAGGAGGATAGAAATATTCAAGATTAGCAGGGTTCTGCCTGGAACTAATTTGGGGAAAACAGACTTGCCAAAATTAAGATTTCCTTTTGTTGAAGCAAAACCCCACTCTTAACTAACCTACTTAGCATCCTGTTTTATTTGTAAAACCATTTACAAATAGGTGGATAGTATTCAGTTTAGAAATTAGGGATATCATTCTGCCATGATTTATCATAATTCTACAGCATGGTTCCAGCATTGATTGGTAGTTAGGTTGTAGGAGATTATTTTAGACACTGTCATTAGCCTTAGACAGTGAGAAGGTGGCATTCCTTGCTTAAAAGGGAATTGTTGTTGAAAGGGAATTGAATAGCATGAAAGGGACAGTTAGACTCCTGACAGATAGAGCTCTTCAGATTTTGGACAAGGATGCTTTCTCTTGAGTTTCAACCTGAGAATATCTTCATGCTGGGTGTTCTTTGAGGTTTGACCAGTGGTGAGATCTTGCCAGTTCGGTGTTCATGTATTTCATGCGCGCCCCTGAAGAGTGTTCGAAGACTGCAGTTGGTCCAGAATGTAGCCGCGTGAGCGATAATGGGTATACCTAGATACACCCATGTTACACCTATCTTCCGCGAGCTGCACTGGCTCCCCATTGGTCTCCGGACCAGCTTCAAGGTGCTAGTCGTTACTTTTAAAGCCCTACATGGTATTGGACCTGGCTACCTGAGAGACCGCCTCCTGCCATTCACCTCCCAACGACCAATAAGATTGCACAGGATGGGCCTCCTCCGGGTGCCGTCGACTGGACAATGCCGGCTGGCGGCTCCCCGAGGGAGGGCCTTCTCTGTAGCTGCACCGGCCTTATGGAACGAGCCGGACCCTTACCACTCTCCCGGCCTTCCGTAAAGCGACCAAGACCTGGCTGTTCCAGCAGGCCTGGGGCTGTTGATTGAAATCCAGCCCCACGTGATTGAATGGATGATATCTTATTTTAAATAATTGTATTTTTAAAGTTTTTATGTCTTTGCTTTTGTTGTGAGCCGCCCAGAGTCCCTGGGAAGTGGGCGGCATACAAATCTTATTAAAGTTGCAAAGTTGCAAAGTTGCCCGTGCTTTGTGTGCGCCTGACACAGGCGTGCACAGTTTTACCAAAACTTACCTTCCACATTACCTCTTGGGGACTAACATGGCTGAGGCACAGCAATCTGCTCTGCCACACTAATCAGCTGAGAGGATATAGGTAAGTAAAGGACAAGGACGGGCAGGCCAACATGATTGTCAGAACAAACCGGTTCACTCTCAGCTGATTGTCAGAGCTACCAGTTCACCCAAACCAGCTGAATCCGACCCCTTTCATTCGTTTTTGATCCTTTCATAGATGACGGGACCATGGGCTTGAATCCAATCATTAGCTTTGTTTGAAAAAAAATCACAGTTATTAGCCATGGTCGCTAAATAGCACCTCGTGAAAAACAACTAACTTCACCTTGACGTTGAAGTGCATTGGGTTTTTTTCTAGCCAGCTTCTTCATGACATCTCTTCAGTCCAGTGGTGGGTTCCGGATCCTGTCGCAACTGGTACGCTGCAACGGGGCTGGGCATTCAACACGGGCAGGTGCGCTGCGCAAGCATGTGCATCTGTCGCCCTGCGACGCTCCAGCTGCTTGGCGGAGTGTCATGCAGGCACCGTGCAAAAATGGTCCAGTTGGCTTAAATACAGGTAAGGAACGAGGGCGGGCAGGCAGGCCCTCCAAAGCACCACTCCAGTACAGTGGCTGCTGCTCCCACTCATACCGGGGCGTACCGGCCAGAACCCACCACTGCTTCAGCCAATCTGTCAATCCAGCAACGCCATAGTTAGTACTGTTTTACCCATTTAGCTTTCTCTCTTGTGTGTTTCTGTAACTTAATAGCAATTATTAAAGCATAAATCTTCTAGGTGTAGAATAGAGTAATGCAACCCACTAGATGCACCTCTGTTTTTGCCAAGACAAATTCCACAAAGGCAAAGAGATAGAGAACAAATACGTTTAGCTGAAATCTTGGTGGGCATTAGATGCTGCCATATGCTCCAGCCTTAATTATGGAGGAAAATCTGCAGTTTCTTTTACCCACTTGCCTAATAAATCATTGGTTGTGTTTGCCCAACAGACTGAGACACAAATGAGCCAGCTATTTCTGGCAAACCCAGCTTGAGTACTCTGTGCTTGTTATTTAAATCTTTAAAAATGGGATAATTCAATTAGATGATAATAATAAATAATACAAGTTAGATAATCATAGGTTAGTGTGTTGGCAAATGTAGCTCACAGTCCTGTTCAGTTTTTTAGAAAGATTGTTTCTGTTATTTTCCCGTTATTATTGATTTCCTAAAGATGCTTGAATCAGTTTGAATCCCTAGTGCCGCGTAACAGAGTGAGCTCCCATTCCTTGTCCCAGTTTCTGCCAACCTAGCAGCTCGAAAGAACATTTAAAAAATGCAAGTAGGAAAATAGGGATCACTTTGGTGGGAAGGTAACAGCGATCCATGTGCCTTTAGTGTTTAGTCATGCCGGCCACATGACCACAGAGACGTCTTCAGACAGCGCTGGCTCTTTGGCTTAGAAACAGAGATGAGCACCGCCCCTTAGAATCGGGAACGACCAGCACATATGTATGAGGGGAACCTACTTTTATCTAAAAGATGTTCATTGCTGCTATTTCAGTTTCTGTTTCCTAATATGATAATCATTTTGGAGGTGAGGTTTGGATGTCACTTGCTCCATATGTAAAATTTAAATGAAGCTGCAGTTTTAGACTTTCAGCTCAAATTTTAAAGAGGTGTTTATATGGATGTCGAATGACTCTGTTGACTTGCCTTTATAGCAGTGGTTGTTGATCATTCTTGTCATTATTTGCCAAAACACTCCTGAAGCAAAACTATTTTTGACACACTGTGTTTTCCTGGTGGTGACAGCATAAATTGTTCTCCAGGGGAGGCATTTTCTCCTAAGGCTGCCTGTGGCTCATGAGAAACAGGGAGGGTTGAAACCGCATTACGCAACAAACAACAATTATGTCTTTTAATTGTATGTCCGGCTTCTGCCTCTTGTTTTAAATTGCTTTCTTTGAGTGAATTTCTGCTATTGGATTGAAACTGGCCTAAACTGCAATTTGAGTCTTAAATTAGCTGATTTTAATTGCGTTGTATGCTTTTTAGTTTATATGCGAGGCATCTTAACAGGGCTTTTTGCCCAGAAAATTAATGCATGAATACCGATAATAATAACTCCTAATAGGCAAGCAAACCAACAATTTAAGCTTGGACATTAGAGCCATGACTAGCGGCTCCTGCTCGTTCTATTGCAATTCTTCTGCTAAATGTGCTCTGGGAAGATGATTAGCTTCAAAAATATTGAAGAATGTGGGAAAGCAGAAATTCAAGCATTGAGCCTTTATGCAGCTTTAATATTGGTGTTGCCTCAAAGAGTTGGATGAAATGACCTTTAAGGTGCTAAATCTATTAATCTATAACCTTGGAAAAGCTCTATTATATGATCCAGCTGACGGTGTAAACTGATAGCAAGACAGAAAGTGCTACGAATCATTCTGGTCTTTCAATTACAGTGGTTTTTGTCTTGCAAAATCTATGCCCTACTATTCAGCAGGTTCTGACCAGTTCTGAAGAACCAGTGGTGGAAATTTTGAGTAGTTCAGAGAACCAGTAAATGCTACCTCTGAGTGGCCCTGCCCCCATCTATTCTCTGCCTCTGAGTCCCAGTTGATCAGGAGGGAATGGAGATTTTGCAGTATCCTTCCCCTGCCATGCCCACCAAGCCACGGCCATAGAACCAGTAGTAAAAAAAAAAATGAATTTCACCACTGCTGCACATAATTCTGAAATTTGGAATTGTCTTGCAGACATTTCATTACCCAACTAGGTAACATCATCAGTGTGAATGAGTGTGCGGTTTGCTCTGTGTTTATATACAGTAGGTTGACTGCAATTGCTTGTGGAGGTGTGACTTTCTTCTTGGTAATTGCTTGATTAGAATATTGTTTCAGGTTACTAGTTGGATAGTGAAGCATCTGCAGACTCAGAGATCACCAAGGACTCCACAGCAATGTTGAGCTCTTTTACTACGTAGAATTTCAATAACTTCAGTTCAAACCAGGTGAAAAATTGGGTTCATACTGTAAAAAAAACACCATGGTTTGCTTACGCATGGTTTCTTGAACAAACCCACAGTGGCTGCGTTCACACATTACCCTGAGCCAAAACCAAGCAAACCACATTATGCCTCGGTAGACTGTACAAAATAGCACTAAGTGATATTTAATATGAGACCAGGGATATTATATTTTTACTTTTCCTCCTTTCCATCCTTAACTTTTCATTGTTGACATTAGACTACAGATAATATTGGATATCATAATTGGTCTAACATTTGACTATTCTCAATAAATTGAATACAGTGCAAGTATTCAAGCTCATTAGGACTTTGTAATTTGCTAGCACTTTCTTGTAATAATGTTTCCATTCTCTTATTTTCAATGAACCTCACCAAGAGCATGTCAAGTTATCCAACAACTAAAGAATGATTAGTTTTAGACATGATCCCGTTCTCTGGATAATCCTTGATCTGGTACTTTATGGCAGTGTTTTTCAACCACTGTGCCGCGGCACACTAGTGTGCCGTGACATAGTGTAAGGTGTGCCGTGGGAAAAACACTTTATATATAGTCAATATAGGCACAGAGTTAAATTTTTTAAACATTTTCTAATGGTGGTGTGCCTCGTGATTTTTTTCATGAAAAAAGTGTGCCTTTGCACAAAAAAGGTTGAAAAACACTGCTTTATGGCATGGCCAACCCTACTTTAGTGGGATGCAGTGGCTCAGTGGCTAGGACCCTGAGCTTGTTGATCAGAATGGTTCGCAGTTCGACGGTTCGAATCGCTAGTGCCATGTAATGGAGTGAGCTACCGTTACTTGTCCCAGCTTCTGCCAACCTAGCAGTTCAAAAGCACATAAAAATGCAAGTAGAAAAATAGGAACCATCTTTGGTGGGAAGGTGACAGTGTTCTGTGCGACTTCGGTGTTCGGCCCCATGACCACGGAGACGTCTTCGGACAGCAGTGGCTCTTCAGCTTTGAAACAGAGATGAGCACCGCCCCTTAGAGTTGGGAACGGAAACCTAACATGAGCACATATGTGCGAGGGGAACCTTTACCTTTAACCGTACTTCATTGTCTCAATTACCTCTCTGTAGGCTTTTTATTGAACAAAATCTGATTAAGCAGCATTCAGACAAGATTCCTGATTGATTGGCACTTAGAGGGCTAATTCAGGAGGAAGGGAAAATAAAAGACAAGAACCAAGCAAAACAATAATCACAAATAAAGTGGGGAACAGGACAGGGTATTTTCTTCAGATGCAAATGTTTTTCAGGACATAACATAAACCTTCTAATAAGTGTCTACATAAATTCTGATGGTTGAAAATGCCTAGAGCATTCTTAAGCCTTTAGTATCAGACTGTGCTTGAAGCAGGAAATAACTTGGGTATCCTATTAAAAATAATGCTATAACTGTTCTATTTTGTACCAATTTATCTGGCAGCCTGAATGGGCGAGGGGAAAAAAAGCACTGGAAAAACATACTTGATTACTTTGGCATCCCCTCTGCTGCTTACCTGTACATACAGTAGATAGTCAGAAGGACACAAGTAGAAGGGAAGATTGGTATGTTTACTCCTCCGTAGTGATTATAATGCTGGTTAGCTAAAATAATTCAGAACCTAAAGAACCTGAGCATCTTTATGCAGCCTTCATTTCCCATAGAAATCAATTACCAGTATGGAAACAAATCAATGTTATCTAAATGCCAGCTGGGAAAGGCTGGATATATCATCAGCTACTACACAACTTTAAGATGAATAGCAGAATTGGAAGGGACCTTGTAGGCCAAGTGGGTCTCAACCTTCCTCACGCAGTTTAATACAGTTCCTCATGTTGTGGTGATCCCCAACCATAAAATTATTTTATGTTTTCCATATTTTTTCAAAAATATGTGTTTTCCAATAGTCTTAGGCGACCCCTGTGAAAGGGTCATTCGACCCCCAAAGGGGTCCCGACCCACAGGTTGGGAACCACTGTCGTAGGCTATCTAGTCCGAGCTCCCCCGCAAGTAGGAGACCCTACACCATTTCTGACAGGTGGCAGTCCAGTCTCTTTCCAGTGACAAAGCTCCCACAACTTCTGAAGGCAATTGTGGGAGCTTTATCACTGGAACTTTTCAAGGAGAGACGGGACTGCCATCGACAACTATTGTGTAGTTAGTCTTGGGCTGCACCATTCTAGATGCCAAGAGTAGAGCAGTAAAGGCAATAACTTCCATGCCAAATGAAACACTAAAGCTAAGGCAGGCAAAATTCAATTATTTTATGTAATAAACATTTACTTGATTCTGAGTAATCATTGAGAAGAATAGCAACAGCAATTAAACTTATATTCTACCCAATAGTGCTTCATAACATTCACTGGGTGGTTTACAATGTCAGCATATTGCCCCCAACATTCCGTGTCCTCATTTTCCTGATCTCGGAAAACTGGAAGGCTGAGTCAACCTTGAGTTCCTCAGTATTGAACTCCAGGCTGTGGGAAGAGTTCGCCTGCCATATTCCTTTCTAACCTGGCACCACTGTGCCAGCAGCATGTTCCAGATAGGGAAAGATCTCAGCTGAGCTTAATGCTGGGCAAAACCCCACCATGTATTTCCTTGATTCTCCTCTCCCCAATGTTGGGATTATTTTTCAGAACCTTGAGTGATTTCTCAAATGTCTTATGATGTTTTTGAGCACTTTTGATTGGAAGTAGCAGGGAGCCCCAGTAATAGCAGTAGGTTACATTTTTGCTTTTCAGCTAAATCTCTCTCACAGGAAGATTTCCTTCACCTGAGATTAGGTGAATCTCAGGTGAAGGAAATAGGAGGGAGAGAAGCCAGGTAGTCTTTGGACTCGTGATGGTGAACCCATGGCATATGTGCCAAAGGTGGCATGCAGAGACCCCTCTGCTGGCATGCGCGCTGTGCCCCAGGTCAGATCTCCATGGTGTTTCTTTTGTGAGCTTCTGTTTTCCTGAAAACGAAAAACAGAAGTTCATGAAAGAAAAAGATCTTACCTCTTGCCATGCTGCCAATGCTGGGATGCCCTGTGTCCCGCCGGCCACCTGGTCTTTAGGGCTCGGCTGCACATGTGCGCATGTCCACGCAGGCACACATTCGTGCATGTCCAGGAATGTGCACACTTTTACATGTCCACCAATGTGCATGTTTGCACATGTCCACAAATGTGCACATTTACACATGTCTGCATATGTGCACATTTACACATGTCTGCATATGTGCATGCATGCACATTTTTGCTTGGGCATGCGCATGTGCAGTTTGGGCACTTGGTGTTTAAAAGGTTCACCATCACTGCTTTAGACCACTTGAGAGGAGACAATGTAGTGACAGACAAAGTTCTTACCAAACATAAAGTTCAGTCACTTTATGCTCAGGATAAATATAAAAATCCCACCCCACCCCCTGATATATAATTATTGATATTCCCCTTCCCAGCAAAGGGAAAGAGATTGGTCTTTTTAAATATACAGATGAAAATTTCAGCACCGTTCTAGACTATAAAGCCTGGCTCTCTAAGTAAAATAAATGAGTTCTTGCATATCAGTTTGTATTTTAGGTAAGATGCAGGGGCAAATATCAAATGAACTAATAAGAGATGCTTACAGCAGTGGTGGGATTCAAAATTATTTACTACCGGTTATGTGGGTGTGGCTTGGTGGGCATGGCTTGGTGGGCATGGCTTGGTGGGCATGGCAGGGGAAGGATACTGCAAAATCCCCATTCTCTCCCCACTCCTGGGTAAAGGTTACTGCAAAATTCCCATTCCCTCCCCATCTCACTAACCTGCTTTCCAGCTCTGTCCTCCTGTTCATGGCAACAAAAGAAGATTGGCTGGGATGCTGGGAGGCAGCAGGGGCAGGGTCAGCCTATTTGCCGGTTCTCCGAACTACTCAAAATTTCCGCTACTGGTTCTCCAGAAGCTGTCAGAACTGTATGAATACCATCTCTGCTCTGCTGGATCATGCCTAGGATAGCCTCTTTTATCTCACACATTTTCTGATGTGTTTCCATTTCACATCCCTGGCTCATTTCTTTGCTTGCTTAAAAATTGCTTAAAAGGGATGTTGCATTCAGACACATCTTCATTTTTGTTAGAACAGAGCTTCATGTGCTGCTTTGTTGGTTAAAGCTCTTTCATTTAAAGGACAGACAAAAGAACAGTTTAATGAGAAAGAATTAAGAACTTTAAATTACTGTGCCCTCTCTCTGGAATACCAGTGGCTTCTCACAAAAAAACTTCCATTATATTTTCAAAGCCTAAATCTCTCTTGATATTGAGAGATTTGCATCTTTCTGCACTGTCATGCATTAGGTAGCATGCAGAGAAGAAACATGGTTTAAGATGTTTCATTGTAACGATAGAAGTTCCATTGCTGTGACAAACTGGCCTATGGGCTTGATCTTAGATTGTTGACCATAGAGTCATGGAACCATAGAGTTGAGGGACTTTGAAGTATTGAAGGGGGCACTGTATGGTTTGATCTAGAGTTCAGAACTTCCTTAAAACTCTTGTTAATGACTTGGATGAACAGTGGAAAGAATAGTGATGACAATACAAAATTGGTTAGGCTAGATCAAATCTGAATAAGCAGTTTGTTGGAATTCATTTAATTTAAAATCTCCTCAATCTAATTTTGGATAAATTAATCTTGCAGTTTATTAAATTAAAATTGGCAAGTCAAAGGTCTTGGGGTTGCTAAAAAAATAGTCTGGCTAGCCACCTCTGTACCCTACCAATGCAGTTAAACATGAGGACCATAGACTGTAACCAAACCCAGAGTTTTAATATGATAAAGGAGGTCTACAACCCCAAATTTGCATAGATTGGGATGACCCATAAATAAATAGCTCTCCCTCTCAAAGCATAGCTGCGGGGTTCTTCCTATTTTTCCTTCTTGTAGGACTTTAATTGGGCTCTATTTGTTCAGACCTTCAAAGATGGGATGATAATTTCCCAACATTTTCCAGACCACAAGCTGCTGTTGGCCTTTGAATGGGGTACTAGGGGATGTAGTTTTTTAAAAAAAGAGCAGCCCAGGACAAAATTTGAGCTCATTTAATTAACCTTTAAATTGAGTTGAAAATGATTCAGTATAGTTCATGTAATGCAATTCTATGACAGGTGTGAAGAATCAGGATCACAGGTTAAGTTCCAGTTAAGTTAATTTATTGCTCATCCTATAGGCAAGAATCTAGTCAACAGTCAGTGCAAAATTGGTGCTATGTAAGAGTAATCGGAATTCAAGAAGGATTGGATTTAAACCACTTGTGGCAACACAATGACTCCAAACTGATTCCTCTTTTAACTCTGCCCTCAGGCTTTGCCTGTCCTTCTACATTATATGTCCTACTCCATTATATTAAAAATTAGTGTTGTGTTTCCTCAAAAATAAGACAGGATCTTATTTTCTTTTGACACCCCCCCCCCCAAATAAGCACTTGGCCTTATTTTCGGGGAGGTATTATTATTTTTGAGGTGCAGGAGGCGGTGAGCATGGTCACCTCGTGGCTGCTGCTGTGTTGCAATATTTTCAGGGAGGGCTTATTTTTTGTGGGACGGCTTATTTTCGCACATGAGCTCAAAAGCCCAATTGGGCTTATTATCCAGGGAGGTCTTATTTTTGGGAAAACAGGGTATTTGATAAAAAAAATTCTGGGAAAGCTTTGGGAACAATCCAGAAGTGAATAGCCACATGTCAATCTTAAATGGAGCACTTTGACTTGGCATAGAGCAATTTCCTTTGTCCTTTATCTCCATATTATGAATGAGTGAATTTGACATCCAGTTCCAAAAAGTATTGACTTGCAATACTCAGTTATGCAATGACTCTTTAAACTCTGAACACTTTGTAGCCTTTTTCTTAGCTTTTTTTGATAACATTCACGAATGAGATTAATCAAAGTTTAATTCTTAGACATTTTATTCATTGAACATTTTAAAGCTGCTTCCTTCAATAGTATAATAAAGGTTTCCCTCGCACATATGTGCTAGTCCCGACTCTAGGAAGCAGTGCTCATCTTCATTTCAAAGCTGAAGAGCCAGCATTGTCCTGACGTCACTGTGGTCATGTGACCAGGATGACTCAATGCTGAATGCACATGGAATGCTGTTACCTTCCCACCAAAGTGGTCCCTATTTTTCTACTTGCTTTTTTTACATACTTTGGAACTGCTAGGTTAGCAGAAGCTGGGACAAGTAACAGGAGCTCACTCCATTATGTTGCACTAGGGATTGGAACCGCCGAACTGCCGACCTTTCTGCTCAACAAGCTCAGCATCTTAGCCATTGAGCCCCCGCATCCCTATTGCTTCCTTCAATAGGGAGCCCTATAATCTGAACTTGTTTTAATGGAGCCACAGTTCTGAAATAGTTGAATTGAAACCATGCTAAGAAAGGGTCGGCTTTCGGAATGACTTATAAAAACAATTTGTTGCTGTGATAAATGACATTGAAAAAGCCTGGTTAACAGCCTCTGGGTGAAAAAAACACACACCTTGGATAGATAGCAGGGCCCAGTAGAAATGAGGTCCATATAAAGATACAACTACATTAACCACCGTAAAAAAGAAGAGAGCAAATGAACAATAAGAGCAAAATTTAAAGGGAAATATCTGATAAGCAAATCCATTATGAAATAAAAGGTTTGCCCCAGAGAGAAAATTAGATTTCTTCCTTTTGAGGGAATATATAAGTCATAAATGTGGGGAAGTCACTTACAAAGGGGCAGGTGTTTTGATTTCTCTCAGCTTTCCTCGATTCTCTCACTATTCCTATTTGATGAGAACCCTTTTAAGGTTACGCAGTAATGTGTTTTATGACAAGTTCTGCATAATAAAATGTGTGATTAGAAATGCATTAGGATTGGATGGAAGGGGGAGGGGGAAGAGAAACAAAGAAGCAGCACAAAGCAATTCAGAGTTGGCTGGATGGAGTTTGCATAAAGACCCTAATGTGATCCAACTCCTTATTGTTAAAGACCACCCATACCATAGTGGGGTTGGAGGAAAGAGAATTCAGTTTACAAGTATGGATATAGAAATATTGAAATTGATAAAGTCTAACTGCTGGGACAATCAGAACACCAAGGAGGTGATCAGTGGTGGGATTCAAATAATTTAACAACCGGTTCTCTGACCTAATGACCAACTAGGTAGGTGGGGCTCAGTGGTCATGTGACCATGTGACCATGGCCAACTCAACATCACTCAGGTCGATGGGTGCTTCGCCTTAGTTGTTGCAATGTAATCAGGGTTAACGGGAGAGGCAGTTTCTATAAGCAGGGCAATAAGAATTAGGCTAGAAACAACACCAGGATGTTTCTTTCCTGCCTTCCTTACAGGATTAGTCCTGTAAAGTGGAAAAAAACAAAATGAGATTTTTTCCAACAGCCGGTTCTCCGAACTGTTTAGAAAGTTAACAACCGGTTCTCCCGAATAGGTGCGGACTGGCTGAATCCCACCACTGGGGGTGATATACTGCAATGTGTATTTTCTAAAAAGCTAGGATTCCACCATTTATATGTTGACACTAGAACATAGATTAGAACATAGAATAAGCTAATCAAATAAATAAACTAAAATTCTCTCTGATTCATTATGGCTTATTGAATAATCTGCAGTCATCTGAGTTTGGCCAAGGCACTCAAAATAAAGAATGGTTTGCAAATCACAGTGTGTGAGTTTCATATGAAAGTATATACCCAAGCTAAGTAAAACAGGTTATCATCTGCAGTGGTGGGATTAAAATAATTTAACAACTGGTTCTCTGCCTTAATGACCAGTTGGGTAGGCGTGGCTCAGTGGTCATGTGACTGGGTGGGCATGGCCAACTCAATGTCACTCACTTCGATGGTCACATTGCCTTAGCTTTTACAATGTAATAAGGGTTAACCGGAGAGGCAATTTCTGACAGTAGGGCAATAAAGATGAGGTTAGAAACAACACCAGAATGTTTCCTTCCTGCCTTCCTTACAGGATTAGCCCTGTAAAATGAAAAAAACAAAACAAAATGAGATTTCTTCCAACAACCGGTTCTCCAAACTGCTTAGAAAGTTAACAACCGGTTCTCGGCAGCTTCATCTAGCGCATGATGTATTCTAGACTCTATGTAGATAGAGTGTTTAGCATAGAAAGTAAACACCATCAGCATTCATAGCCCTGTATAGAGGTAAGAAGCTGACTACCCTTCTCAAGCACCTAACCAAAGGTGGGTTCCTACCAGTTCGCACCTATTCGGTAGAACCGGTTCCTCAAATCTACCAAACCGGTTAGAAGAGGTTCCACCAGTGGATCCGGAAAGCAGGCCACACATACAGAAGAGGTTCCAAATTTTTTTGAAACCCACCACTGCACCTAACCTAAAATGTGAGAGAAGAAAGAAAAGTGGCAAGGCTAAATCAGGGGGAAGATGCATTTATTTAAAAGTTTAAAGCCTCCTGTTTTCTATAATAGCAATCATCAATCGATACCACTCACCTTATATTATTTCCCCTTCTATTGTATTTCATTTAGATTTCACCATTCTTAACCCTCGATTGATGATTGTGATGGGAAAAAGGTTAGCCATCACTGCAATAGAGGATGGGAAGCAGTCAACTGAACATTAAACTGTGGGATCCTTGGTGCTCTCTGAGCTTGGTGGTTTTCTTGAAGACGCTATATTACCCAAACTAGGTAACATCATCAATGCTGCTGGGTTTACCTAGTTTGGATGGTGAAATGTCCACAAGAAAACAACCAAGTTCAGAGATCACCAAGGATCCCTCATCTCAATCCTGAGCTGCAAATCTTCTCCTTGGTTGGTACATTTGAGCTGCCCCCAGCTTGCTTTCTCCCCCCCCCCCCGCCAAAGAAAGCATTTATGGCAAACTCTGAACGTGTTCACAAAACTCTGCATTATCACTCCCTCTTAAAAAAACTCCTTCCAAACTGCAAACGTTCCTACAATGCAACCCTTCTTTTTGGACAGCCCAATTATGGGATGGGTGAGTGAAATAGGGGTATCCGTCAGTATTGACATTTGGGAATGTGTAAAATGATCTTTTGTTGATCGAGCAGGTCAAGGGAGGGGAAAAAAACCCTTGCCAATTATGAATCATATTCTGGAAATGTATCTTTAGGTGAACAATGTACAGTCTGAGGGTTATACGATCCTCTTCAGCTGTGAACACTTTTCGTGCAGGATTAAACCTGTTACTTAATATGTCTGGAGTAGGTCTCCAAGAGCTTTCTTTCACCACTTAAAATGTGGCCCCTCGCATTGATCTGGCCTACTTTTGCAAACCGGCTAAAGAGATCTGATAGAGTGACAGGCGCATTGCTTGCCTTCAGGCGAGAGAAAAATGGCTTTTCATTTCTTTAGACTGATCAGTAGGAAAGGATGCATGATAATATAGAAGTTCACATTTGGATGGAACTTGCTACGTATCTGAAGAACTATTGTCTTGGGATCAGTATTGGTAAAGGTAAGGTTCCCCCGCACAAGTGTGCTAGTCGTTTCCAGCTCTAGGGGCAGTGGTCATCTCCGTTTCAAAGCCAAGACATCTCCGTGGCCATGTGGCCGGCATGACTCAACTCCAAAAGCACACAGAATGCTGTTACCTTGCCACCAAAGGTGGTTCATATTCTTCTACTTGCATTTTTTAAATGCTTTCGAATTGCTAGGTTGGCAGAAGCTGGGACAAGTAACGGGAGCTCACGCTGTTACACAGTGCTAGGGATTCGAACTGCTGAACTGCCGACCTTTCTGATTGACAAGCTCAGTGTCTTAGCCACTGAGCCACCGCATCTCTTGGGGATCAGTATAGATCAGATCAATTTTAAAACTGTGATCTAGATTGAGAAGTAAATAATAAATACTTAAGTGAAAAATCCTGATGACATTAATCACCTTTCAGACCAATGTGGTAAGGATTTCATGTTGTATTTTTGGCAAGAATAACAAAATGTTTTGCCAAAGGTGATTTTTCAAGAGGCAACTCGACTTTCTGGTTTTTCTTTGAAGATGTTTCGCTTCTCATCCAAGAAGCTTCTTGGATGAGAAGTGAAATGTCTTCAAGGAATGGTATGGAAGTAGGAATAATTTATTTACAGTATTATGCTCAGCAATTCTCTGTTCCTTTTATACTGGTTCTCCTTCAGCTTAATGAAAGAAAACATGCTTCAATATTCCTTCTAAAGGACAATAGAGCTTTGGTGAAATTCTTCTGGGTGGAAAGTTGTGTTTCTGCACTTATTCAATTATGAAGCAGAGCATTCACACATTCCTTAAACCTCTTTCATTGCTGAATCTTCTGTTCAGCGTTCTGCAGCCTCCCTGACTACTCAAGCTTGAAAAGTCCTCTAGTAGGAGTATCTTCCTGACATTTTTTGTAAGAATTTAGTGAAAACCCAAGAAACCATGAAGATTTCCTGACTGTTGGACAGAGGATTAAGGAAGGTTATTTACATGTATCCTCATCTAAAGAATAGGGGAATGCTCTGATTTTCATTATGCCTCCTTTCTCCAGTAATTTAAAAGAATATTTCCCATGCTTCTTTTCAATCCCAAGTATTCAATTCCTCTTATTAGGTTTTCTGATTAGGAAACATGGACAAAATGACTGCCCGACCTGGAAGCCATCTATCACATTGGGCGTTCAGGCCTGCCACATGTTCTGCTGTGGGAAAATGGGTGGTGGGATTATATAGAATATGGATGTTATATAGTCTAAATAAGATTCCTTTCTCAGAGAGTCAAGGACACCTTGCCCTGAAGCTGTGATGGTGTGACTGGGAGATGTTCTGACCCCCTCCTCCGTCCAGTAATGACTGCCGAGACAAGCTTAACTGCAATGTACTTTAATAGCAAGACACCAAAACCTCGATGGCTGAAAGCCAAGCAGAACAAACAGATAAGGACCTTGGCAGCAACTCAGACAAATTCAGGCAGCAATAAACACAGATAAGGCTTAGCAGCAATCCAGCCTGCCAAGCTCACAGTAATGTCCTCCGACATTCAATCCTGCGTTGACTTCTGCAAAGAAGGGCGTATGTACCAGTAGCTTTTTATAGTCTGGAGAGGAGCCTAATGACCACCAGCTGAGTACAATCACCTCCTGTAATTGCATAATTGTTCCTGATGCCTACTGGCTCTTTGATGGCATGCATCCAGGAACAACTCACTACTGGCCTCTGGCTCACTCTCCCTTGTCTCCTCCCCACTGGTCCAAGGCTCAGGTGCCCCCTGGTGGCCAACCAGCCTCTCTGCACCCTGCTCGGAGTCAGAACCTTGTCCGGGGTCCTCGACATCCTCCAAAGCCGTCTCAGAGGGCCCCTCGCTGTCGGAGTCTGGTGGCAACTCCAACGGCACCTTCTGGGCCACAACAGGGAGAGATCTCCAGTTTTGGACAGTGTCTGATTGAACCATGTGATGGACATGTGGATGCTGGGCAGGGACCTGAACTTTCTTTAGCATGGAGAAAACCTGGAAACTTTCAGATTCGGGTTTTCCCAGATGTGCCAATATGACATCTCTCATAAAATTGAACTTTGAGGAAACTCAAGCCTCGGGTGTTAGGTAAGCTCCCCGTTGGGAGAGCAAGTACGTTCAACGAAGCGTTGTGAGAGCTGTGTTGGAGAACACAAAAAACAGCATACAGAGACACTGCAGTTTAAGTAGGCTTTTACTTTCGTGGAAATAGAGGTATCAGAGTCCATCAAACAGTCCAAGTCATACACGGATAAGACAGTCAGTCACCAATATCTTTCAGTTAAGGGATAATCCAAATAACATAGTCCAGTATCATATAATCAGTTCAGTACTCAAAGTTTGCTAGCAGTTGCAAAACCTATAATAGCTCACGGCACTTTCTAACAGCCAGCTTCCAAAACACTCAGATCAGATCAGCCCAGCATCTAACGAACAGAACTAACAGTCGTTCTGGCTCCCTCTTATGGCCGATTGAGATAAAACAACAACCAATCACATTTTACAGTATGATTTAAAGAAACAGGTATAGCATTGTTACATGATTTATATATTGCCAACCCAACTGTTAGATTATATTCCTGACATTGTGGTCTTCTTTTATTGGGGGTGCTACTTGGAACCTGACAATGACTTCGAAGGGATAAATTTGGGAATAGCAAAGAAGATGAATATAGAAGAATTAAAATACATTTCATCATAGTCCTATTAGAACAATAGCTGTGTTTGAGAAAGGAATTGGTTGGCTGAGAACTCCAGTGGTGGCAGCTTCAGTGGTGGCCAACAGAACAAGAGTTACACTAATATCAAATAAATGATGGGATATATAACCATTAAAGAAAGGATGCCAAAGGAGGGATAAAATGAAATATGAATGATAAAGAATAAAGGATCCGAGGTGGCGCAGTGGTTAAATGCAGCACTGCAGGCTACTTCAGCTGACTGCAGTTCTGCAGTTCGGCTGTTCAAATCTCACCGGCTCAGGGTTGACTCAGCCTTCCATCCTTCCGAGATGCGTAAAATGAGGACCCGGATTGTTGTTGGGGGCAATATGCTGACTCTGTAAACCGCTTAGAGAGGGCTGAAAGCCCTATGAAGCGGTATATAAGTCTAACTGCTATTGCTATTGCTAAAAATTAAAATATTAAAAAAATTATTTTAAATAATTAAATTGAGTTGTCCCCATAGTGAGTTGGCTGTGGCAAATTGGTTGTCGTGAATTGGCTGTTGCAAGTTAGCTGTGGCCAATAGACAGTGATGGATTGGCCACAGCGAGTTGGTCATTGCGAGTTGTCCCTTCTGGGTTTGTGATACAGTTTTTGATGTGCTGGTTGGATTAGGAAATTGGGAAATATTCAAATATACACAGTTTAAAAACAACACAACAAAAATGTTTTCTGTTATCATCATTATCCACTTTTAATTACTTTGAGAATGTTCTTTTGAAAGTTTACATATTAATTGGAGATGCAAAACATCTGTTATCAAAACCCTATCAAATATGACTAGTACTATGAGTACAAACAACATGATTAGAGAAGAGCAAGACTTAACATCATTAATTACATCTATAATAATGAGACATTACGGTTATAGAGAAATAATGTTTCATTATGTGCTTAATCTGCAGGCAAACTGTTTTAAAACAATGTTTTGCTAGTATGCAATACCATAAGAATTATGTAAAATAATATGATTTAAAGAATGCTAATTCTTGGAAATGTCATATTGAAGAAAGAAGATATATATTCACGCATTATGGATTTGTAAAATGAGCTGAAACATTATGGAAGGGATGCAAAGGAAATAATTTTATCTTGATGAATGAAAAACAAAGAAAACAAAACCTTTGTGTTTTTAAAATTGTTATTGAGCTTTCTGCAAATGTATTCGTTTCTTATAATAGTAATATTTTACTATCACAACTAGCTTCTCTGTCATTGTAGGTATAGTTATATAAGGTTTGGAGTTCAGTCTACTGTATTTCTTTATTTTTGGCAACAATATCAGTATGATTTACCATTGCATTTTTTGTGATTTTTTAAAAAAAGTAGATAGCGCTGGGGGCATCCCATTCTAGGCTACAACCCTGGGTTTTTCTGATGAATGTTTATCCAAAACGTATCTTAAGAAGAATAAGAGAAATCAAATAGAGCTGGAAATGACTTTGGAGATCTTCTAATTCAATCCCCTGCTCAAGCTGGAGACCCTATACCATTTCAGACGGGAAATAGCATAGGGTCTTAGTTGATCTTAATTTGGTTGCTTAGCTTTTCAAGACCACCAAAGGTCAGTTAGGAATTCTCATTATTATTTTACCTAATTTTATTAAGGGGTGCACTGGCTTAGTGGCTAAAAAACTGAGCTTGTCGATCAGAAAGGTCGAATCCCTAGTGTCGCATAATGGAGTGAGGTCCCATTACTTGTCCCAGCTTCTGCCAAAGCATGTAAAAATGCAAGTAGGAAAATAGGAACCACCTTTGGTGGGAAGGTAACAACATTCCATGCACCTTCGGCATTTAGTCATGCCTGTCCCATGATCACGGAGACGTCTTCGGACAGTGCTGGCTCTTCGGCTTTGCAACAGAGATGAGCACCACCTCCTAGAGTCAGGAATGAGTAGTACATATGTGCCTTTACCTTTAATTTTGTTAAGTCTTTTGATTATGGCAATAAAAACTAATACACACTGGAGTTCTGGAAACATAATCATCTAATACTATATGCTCACAGTGATTTTCTAACAATGTTTAAAAATCCAATGGTATATTTCATTTAATTTGTGCCAAATAATGCAGAGGTATCTGCTTTTTTCTCCCTCCTCATTCTGTCTCCCACTCACTATTTAATCTTAAAAAGACCTATTATTCTTATTGTGTATATCCTGCGGGGAAGATAAACACTCATCAAGTAGAATATTTATTGACAAAGATTACATTCAAGAATGTAGGACGTGGGAATTGAGCTCCCGGAGATAGATTTTGCTATCCCAAAGAAATAGGTTAACAGCTTGTGCCTTGTTGAAATTGGGCAGAATAATGTGGAGAGGCAGCCTAATCTTATGGCATGAACAACACCACACAGGGACATCCAGTAACAATCAAGCTTTATTGATTCAAACTTTTTTTAAAAAAAAATCACATTCATTCACTCATACTCTTTACAAACCATCCCATAGTTAGGTGGCCTTGCCTAGCCTAACTGTCCAGTCTCTTCTTAAAAAACCTCCAGTGATGGAGCACCCACAATTTCTGTAGGCAAGCTGTTTCACTGGTTAATTGTTCTCATTTTTAGGAAGTTTCTCCTTAGTTCCAGATTGCTTCTCTGCTTGATTAGTTTCCATCCATTGTTTCTTGTCTTGCCTTCTGGTGCTTTGGAAAACAAGCTGACCCTGTCTTTCTTTGGGGCAGCCCCTCAACAACTGGAATAATGCTATCATGTCACCCCTATTCCTTCTTTTCTCCAGACTAGCCAAATGTAAATCCTGCAACCGTTCTTTATCTGTTTTCATCTCCAAGCTTTTAATCATCCTAGTTGCTCTTCTCTGCACTTTTTCCAAAGTCTCAACATCTTTTCTTTTTCTTTTTGTAATGTGGTAACCGAAACTGGGTGCAGGGGCGGCCTTACTGAGATTTGATGAAGCAATACTAATACTTCGCTTCATTTTGATTCTATGCCTCTCTCTCTCTTTTTCCAACAGAGACTTATACAGCTTGTTCTTTTTTGATGGTTTACAGGGTCAGCGATGTCTGTCACAGATTCCTTTCCAGGTCAACTCAGCTGTTTGTTACTCTGTTAGGTTTCTACTCAGTGGGGACTTGCTGTATGGCACTTAGCAATTCATTCTGGCTGCTGTCTTCTGGTTTGTGATCTTGATCCACTGTTTCCCAGGTTCATGCATCAATGTTCCTAGATGAGGACTGTATTCATCCATTGAATAAAGTGATAGCTATTTTCTTTCCCTAACCTTCTCACCTGTTTAACAAACCCTGATGCCAGATTGCTTGCTGTCTCCCGAAGATCAGGAAACATTATAAACAAGAGTTGCATTGTTCAAAGGCAGTTGGATTCTTTTCTCTCCCCTTCTCCCCAGTGTTCGATAATATTCTTTTTCCTGAAGAAACAACGTGGATCTAATTTTCTACATTTAATCCATCCATTTAATACTTTTTAGAGTATTCCACACACATTTCAATATATATTGCAAGTGAAATCATGTTAGCTGGATCTGTCCCTGGCATTAATACTCTCTGCGTGATCTGGGTCTTTATTGAAACATAGTTTTAAGGATGTGAGGAGTGAGGTGTGTACAAATCTAGGGGTTTGCCAAATCATAATAATAAAGTAAATCCATGTGCATATATCTGTGGGCCCTTTGTCAGTTACCTTGCTGCATCTAGATCAGAGGTGGTAGCCGGTTCAGACTGGTTCGGCCAAACCGGTAGCGGAAATTGTGAGTGGGTCTGCCCACCCGCCCCAGCTCTATGCCGTCCTATTTTTGGGTTTTGAGGCCAGGCACATGCATGGGGGGCAAGCCTGTGGTAACAAAATGTGAAACCCACCGCTGATCTAGATATTAGGGATTTGAAGAACTAGTGACCACAGTTATTGGCGAAGGACACTCCAAGCACCGAGAAGATTCATGGAAGATGTGATCTGACTTATCCTATTGTGAGGAAGTATAATGTTTGTATAAAGTAGAAAGACCATCTTCAGAGAAAAGATTGAGAATTCTTTCAGCCAGGAACAAGCTCTTAGGAACCATGAACCAGTTGAGGTGGATCCTCATTCAATATGGGGAGAGGACAGCTTTCTCGCCTTCCCTTCAGGAGAGACAAGAGGAAGCTGGACACCATGAAGAACAGGATCTGTAGAAGGTCACTGGAGATGCCTTAGGTCCATTGTACAACTGGAACATTACAAAGAATTCTCTATGGAAGACAATTATGGTATTTTGGATTGAATTGGATCCTGACAATCAGTAGTTCATGAATAATGGAATATTTGTAATGGTTTCTCTCTCTCTCTCTCTCTCTCTCTCTCTCTCTCTCTCTCTCTCTCTCTCTCTCTCTCTCTCTCTCTCTCTCTCTCTCTCTCTCTCTCTCTCTCTCTCTGTCTGTCTCTTTGTTTGTCTTTCTGTATCTCTGTCTCTCTCTGTCTCTCTCTGTCTCTTTGTTTAGCTTTCTGTATATCTCTCTCTATCTTTCTGTGTGTGCGTGTGCGAGGCGAATGGCCGCTAACTTCTTCTCTCCGGTCTGGGTGAGCGGAAAACACCCAAAATATACCAACGACCCGGCTCGAGACTATGCAGGAGGGAGCCCCAGCGGGAGAGCGACATTTGGGGTACTTGAACCATCGTTTATTTGGAGAGTTGTCGCGACTGAGCAGCCCCCGGGCCAGGAAATCACCCGCAGCATTTCCGATGACATTCGGCGGTATAAACCAAGATCATGGCGGCGGCGCACTGATGGCGCCGTCCTCGGTGGCTTCTTTTTGCAATTTTAGCCCCGTTTCCTCCGTCGACCATGAGGAGCCTTGGAAGGTGTTTGGCGGCTGTGATTCTAATTCTGGGGAGGTGGTAGGTGATCTGAAGCGGCGCTGGACGAAGTTGGGCTGTCGGTTTGCTTGCTGCGACCGCTGCCTCTTTAAGCGCCCCCCCCTGCTCTATCGGCTCTGCTGGCTTGCGAAACGCGGCGCCCTCGGCTCCTTTTGACAATCTTAGTTTGCGCTCTTATGCTGTACGAACTTTAGACTATCCCAGAGAAGGGGCTGGCCTGGCAGAACACTGGACGAGATTGGGTAGTTGTCTTTGCTGCCTCTGTGGCCCTTTTGGATGCCCCCCCTCCGCCCCATTTGAACTGGCCTTCCCTTTGGTGTGACCTGTCCTGTGCGATTTTTCCACGGCTACGGGGCCTCTCTGCCACCTGGCCCCCTTTATCTACAGTAGCTGGATGCCTGGACTTGCAATCCGGCCACCTAGTGGGTTTACTATCATCTATGGAGGCCCAGAGATGTCATCTCAGCCCTTTCAAAGGAAACTCTTCCGGCCTAGGGCACAGTTTCTGGGACGTGGAGGAAGGGAGAGGGACGGAACACCCCTCTCTGGACTGCTCCCCCCCATTGAACTCACTGAACTCTTGCCAGAACTCTCACCAGATTTGTAGAAGAGAAGACTAAGACAATTAAGACCTTATACAAGCCTCATACGCTTTTTGCACGCTGCGCAATTTTTAATTTTTAAATTTAAATTTTTTATTTTAAATTGGTATGATGAGTGTATGAGACTGCATGTGACTGAGTGAATGCGCCCACTTTTATTATCCTATATTGTTGTATTTGTGTGTTTTTAATTATCACGTGGGGACTGTCTGAGTGAACGAATGAGTGTGTCTGATTCGGAGGGCCTGTCCGGGAATGCGGGAGCTATAGGTGTGGTTGGGGGAACCACGGACACGGGAGTGGGCCGGAGCATTACGGTCATAACGGGGAGGGGCAGATATGGCGGGGACTTTAGGGCTGGCCATTACCGGGGAAGGAGGGTTCGCTACGTCACAGCGATCCCTCCTTCCGGCCCTATGAGTCCCACTCCGAGGCCAGATGGCGCGAGTAACCAGGACCCTGGTCTCCGGCTGTTGTCGCTAAATGCCAGGTCTGTTGTTCACAAGGCTCCCCTCGTCCGGGACTTAATTTTAGATGAGGGGGCAGACCTGGCATGTATTACTGAAACCTGGCTGGGCCCGGAGGGAGGAGTCCCCCTCGTAGAGATGTGCCCAGAGGGATTTCAGGTGCTTCATCAGCCGAGAGCTCAGAGAAGGGGTGGGGGTGTGGCTATTGTTATTCGGGAGTCTTTGGTTCCTCGTAGGATCCCTGCTCCGGAGCTTGTCGGGTGTGAGTGCCTGCTGGTGAAGCTGGACCTCAAGGGTCAAGTGGGCCTGCTGCTAACGTACCTGCCTCCCAACAGCGTTGCAGCAGCCCTCCCCTCGCTCCTCGAGTTGGTAGCCGAGCTGGCAGTTGAGTTCCCCAGGCTTATGGTCCTGGGGGATTTCAATTTGCCTACGCTCGGTGAACACTCGGATGGGGCGCAGGAGTTCATGGCTTCCATGACAGCCATGGGCTTGACCCAGATAATTCGGGGCCCAACTCACTCTGCGGGTCACACGCTCGACCTCGTATTCCTCTCGGAGCAGTGGACTAGTGATCTTGGTCTGAGGGGTAATAAGATCATACCCCTGTCGTGGTCAGACCACTGCCTACTGAGGCTTGACTTCCGAAGACCAAACCCCCACTGTAGGGAGGAGGAACCGACCAAGTGGTTCCGCCCCAGGCGACTTATGGACCCTTTGAGGTTCCAGACGGAGCTTGGGGTTATTCCTGATACTCTCGCCCACAGTCCGGTAGAGACTCTGGCTGCCGCCTGGCATTCGGCAGCATCAGAGACCCTCGACCGGATTGCGCCACTACGGCCCCTCCGAGGCGGCGGATCCCGGAGGCCTCCTTGGTTCACCGAGCAGCTCCGGGAGAGGAAGCGCCGGAGGAGACGCCTAGAGCACCTGTGGAGGTCCGATAAATCCGAACCGAACCGAGCACTTTTAACAACCTGCACCAAGGATTACATCAGGGCACTTAGGGCAGCAAAGAGATCTTATATTGCCACCTTGGTTGCGTCCGCCGAGTCTCGTCCAGCCACCCTGTTTAGGATAACCCGCTCCCTCTTAAATAAGAGGGATACGAGGGACCCCTTGCAGGGTAGGGCTGAAGATTATGCCCAGTTCTTGGCGGACAAAGTTGCTCGGTTTCGGTCGGATTTGGACTCCACCTTTGCAGAACCAGCCGAGGCACGAGAGGACGATTTGGTTGACCATCGCTGGGTTGAGTTTCAGGATGTTACTTCCGGGGACGTGGACAAGGCCATGAGGGCTGTGAGTGCCTCCACCTGTGTACTGGACCCGTGTCCCTCCTGGCTGGTTGCTAACAGCAGGGAGGTGACACGGGGCTGGATCCAAGCGGTTATTACCGCCTCGCTTCGGGAGGGGCACTTCCCCGCCACACTTAAAACGGCGGTGGTGAGACCCCTCCTGAAGAAACCATCTTTGGATCCAGCCGTACTTAACAACTATCGTCCAGTCTCCAACCTCCCCTTTATTGGGAAGGTTGTTGAGAAGGTGGTGGCCTACCAGCTCCAGCGGTCCTTGGAGGAAGCCGATTACCTGGACCCCTTCCAGTCCGGCTTCAGACCTGGTTACAGCACAGAAACCGCTTTGGTCGCATTGACCGATGATCTCTGGAGAGCCAGGGATGGAGGCCATGCCTCCATCTTGGTTCTCCTCGACCTCTCGGCGGCTTTCGATACCATCGACCATGGTATCCTTCTGCGACGACTGCGGGAGGTGGGGGTGGGAGGCACTGTTTTGCAGTGGTTCTCCTCCTACCTCTCGGACAGGTCGCAGTCGGTGTTGGTCGGGGGTCAGAGATCGACCACGAGGCCCCTATCATATGGGGTGCCGCAGGGGTCGGTCCTGTCCCCCGTACTATTTAACATCTACATGAAACCGCTGGGCGAGATCATTCGGAGGCACGGGATAAGATACCACCAATACGCGGACGATACGCAGCTGTATCTGTCCGCCCCGTGCCAACTCAATGAAGCGGTGGACGTGATGAGCCGGGGTCTTGAAGCCGTTAGGGACTGGATGCAGGCTAACAAGCTTGTACTCAACCCAGAAAAGACCGAGTGGCTGTTGTGTTTCCCTCCCAAAAATTTGGTTAGTGTTCCAACGCTCAGGCTGGGGGGTCAAAATTTACACCCCTCAGACAGGGTTCGCAACTTGGGAGTCCTCCTGGATCCACAGCTGACCTTTGATCACCACCTGTCGGCTGTGACCAGGGGGGCATTTGCCCAGGTTCGCCTGGTGCGCCAGTTGCGACCCTACCTGAATCGGGAGGCTCTCACAACAGTCACTCGCGCCATCGTGACCTCTAGGCTGGAATACTGCAACGTGCTCTACATGGGGCTGCCCTTGAAGAGTATCCGGCGGCTTCAGCTAGTCCAGAATGCGGCCGCGCGAGTGATCGTGGGTGCACCTCGGTTCGCCCACATAACACCTATCCTCCGCGAGCTGCACTGGCTACCTGTTGACCTCCGTGTGCGCTTCAAGGTGCTTCTTACTACCTATAAAGCCCTCCATGGTAGTGGATCTGCGTACTTGGGAGACCGCCTCCAGCCAATTACCTCCTCTCGACCCATAAGATCTCACAGATTAGGCCTCCTCCGAGTGCCATCTGCCAGCCAATGCCGGCTGGCAACTACGCGGAGGAGAGCCTTTTCTGTAGCAGCTCCGACCCTCTGGAACGATCTCCCCGTGGAGATTCGTACCCTCACCACCCTTCAGACCTTCCGCACAGCCCTCAAGATCTGGCTATCCCGCCAGGCCTGGGGGTAAAGATCATAGTTTGCCCCCGCCCGAATGTTGAATGAATGTTGTTTGATCTTAATTACATACTGTATTTTTATGTTATTGTATGTCTTCCCCTCCCATAAGTTGTTAGCCGCCCTGAGTCCCCTCAGGGAAAAGGGCGGCCTATAAATAAACGCAACTCAAACTCAACTCAAACTCAAACTTTCTATCTCTCTCTGACTCTCTCTGTCTCTCTCTGTCTCTTTGTCTCTGTCTCTCTCTGTCTCTCTCTGTCTCTCTGTCTCTCTGCCTCTCTGTCTCTCTCTTTCTCGCCAAGGAGTGGATGTAGTGTAGAGGATGTCATTGAAGCTAGCTAACTTTGTCTTGTAACAACAATTTCCTGTCCTTCATGCTGACTCCACAGTGCTGCCTAATATTTGCTGTTTGACTCTTTTGTGACTTTATATCTGGTGCTAATAAAGCTGTCTTGACATCTGGGATGTTCCAGTCTGCTACACACCTTTGAGTCCGCTGGAAAAAGCTGCGGGGTCAGCCATATCAGAACAGTGACATTGGCAAAGACAGTGATGCAGAAGAGCTGGAGGAAGGTGTAATTTCAAATGCTTGCTTAGAAACTGTGTATTCTGCAATTTGTCCCTCCCTTCGACTCCACCTCTTGATAGAAGGTTGAAATTATGTGTTGCCTTTTCAACAATCAAGTATCTTGTTCCACCTTTTTTTACTTTACCATAAACATGGCCTGGTTCAAGTATTGAATTTCTGACATTGTTTTGAAACCTGCAGTGGTTAAATGAACAGGAACGTCAAGCTGGGCACGACGATCAGTTGCTGGGAATAATGAAGGGTTTGGAAATTAAGTCTTAAGAGGAGATATTGATTTAGCCTTACATACAATGATTGATGGGATGATACTTTTCAAGTATCTGAGGGGGTGTCATCTAGAAATCTACAAGCGTGCAAAGGCTTCAGTTAGAGGAAGGCAGATCCTGCTTCAATGTTAAGGAAAACTACCCAATAATTGAAAGCTATTTGGCAGTGCAACTATTAAGAGCCAAGGTGGTGCAGTGAGTGCAGTACTGCAGGCTACTTCTGCTGCCTGCTAGCTGCCTGCATTTTGGCAGTTCAAATCTCTTTGGGCAAGCAGGAGACAAGCTCAAGAAGAGCCGCGGTGGCACAGCAGTTAGGGTGCAGTACTGCAGGCTACTTCTGCTGACTGTTGGCTGACTGCAATTTGGCAGTTTGAATCTCTCAGGCTCAAGGTTGACTCAGCCTTCCATCCTTCCGAGGTGGGTAAAATGAGGACCCAGGTTATTGGGGGCAAGAGGCTGACTGTAAACTGCTTAGAGAGGGCTGTAAAGCACTGTGAAGCGGTATATAAGTCTAAGTGCTGTTGCTATTGCTAATATCCAGAATGGCAGTGTGCTGTCCTTCACTGGTTGTTTGTAAGAAAATGCCATCAGCTAGGAATGTTTTAATTTGGACTTCTCCACTCAACAGTGGGTTGACCCAAAGGCTCACCTCCAAGTTTCTTTGATTTTAAGAATACCTATCAAGGACAAATTAGGAAGCTGGGATAGAGAATTAATATGGTTTTGGATTTGGCTGGGAATGAGACATGAACGTAGTCATTGTTTGTAATCCACGTTTTATGGCTTAGCATGAACCAATTCACAATAGATTTTTCAATGTCATGCTTCAATGAAACCAACCACTGTAAAATGCAGCAGAAATAGAAACATTTCTTGAGGCTGGGTGACCTTAGAGAGTTGACAGGGTGATTGGGTTTTCTCTTCCTTGGGTTCTGAAAACTGGTCTCTCAGAAGGAGTTTTCTCTGTGGCCACATCTGGAACAGCCCTCCCCAGCCTTGTTTTGTATTCTAGATGTGTAGATTTCAACTCCAGAATTCTCAGCAATGGCATTCCATTGAAATGAGCCACGGTGGCGCAGTGGTTAGAGTGCGGTATTGCAGGCTACTTCTGCTGACTGCCGGCTGACTGCAATTTGGCAGTTTGAATCTCAATAGGCTCAAAATTGACTCAGCCTTCCATCCTTCCGAGGTTGGTAAAACAAGGACTCAGATTGTTGGGGGCAATAGGCTGACTGTAAACCACTTAAGAGAGGGTTGTAAAGCACTGCAAAGTGGTATATAAGTCTAAGTGCTATTGCTATTTTGGATGGGAAATTCTGGGGGCTGAAATTAACAGATCTAGAAGATGATGAGCTTGGTCTGGAAAGTTCTGGAGTGGTTTGAGATCTTCAAGAGCAGATAATGTTATTTGGGGATTATCAGGGAGTTGAAGTGTCCTTTCTTCCAAGATTCAGGTTGATTGGAATGAGACCTTTCATGATGAATTGCCCAAAGCAATCATAGGGCAGATTAGTTTGTATGTCTAGGCGTATTGGTGTAATGTAACCTTTTTCTCTCAGGGTAGATGGATGTCATGGTTAGATGTCAGCAATAAAATCTTAATTGATTTACAGTCCCCTTACAGAGTTGTTTATGTTGTGCCAATTGGTTTGTCTGTTGCCAGGCTGCTAACAAAAAATGTGACGACACAAGGTTATTTTCCCCCCAGCTCTGCTGATTAGTTTATCAAGGCTCAAACACGTTACTCAAGAGAAATGGGCAGATACGCCTTTCAAACTGGCCTTATGTAAGCTTTGCTAAACTTTTCACCTGGCATTTAACACTGACCTTGGGAGAGTTAATTTGGAAGTCCCTAGGTGACATGCAAACAGCACTTCTGCTCATTATAAATAGATGTTTAATCCATGATCTTTCTTGGGGAACACCAAAGTTAATTTTGAGACTCCACTGTTCCCCCACCTCTTTCTATGTTCTGATTCAGCACATTGGGGCTGTGTTGAGCAAGCCAAAATTGGCTAGGCTTATATTACATGCTAAAGGGACGCGGTGGATCAGTGGCTAAGACGCTGAGCTTGTTGATCAGAAAGGTTGACAGTTCAGTGATTCAAATCCCAAGCGCCGCTCCTGTTACTTGTCCCAGCTTCTGCCAACCTAGCAATTCGAAAGCACGTAAAAAATGCAAGTAGAAAAATAGGAACCACTTTTGGTGGGAAGGTAACAGCATTCCGTGTGCCTTCGGCGTTTAGTCATGCCGGCCACATGACCACGGAGACGTCTTCGGACAGCGCTGGCTCTTTGGCTTTGAAACGGAGATGAGCACCACCCCTTAGAGTCAGGAACGACTAGCACATATGTGTGAGGGGAACATTTACCTTTTATATTACATGCTAAGCTGTAAACTGTGGTAGAAAATAAAGTCTGCTTCAAATCAAATTTAACTTTATTCCAGAGGTGGGAGGTTTGGGACATGATTCAGAAGTGATTTGATGTGGCCAGCATTGTCTACAGCTTTGAACTTCCCAGATTCAGTTTGGTCTGGTAGTTAAGGCACCAGGTAAAAAAGCAAGAGATGGTGAATGTGGAGTTTTTCAGTCAACCAGGTCATAGTTGTCTGACATGTGTTCTTTTCTTCAAAAGGTAACTTCTTCCTCAAGGAAAAGAAACAGTCCAGTTGCCTTTTGAAGAGAAAAAAAGCACCTTTCACATAGCAGACTGTGAGTTCAATCCTGCCTGAGGCAGGAAAGTCAGTTGGGTGACTTTCAGCCAATCACCAGGAGACAGTGAGTTCTAGTCTCATTTTATCCACGAAAGTTGGCTTGCTGAGCTTGAGCCAGTCACTCTCTCTCACCCCACAGGGTATTATTGTGGGGAAAATAAGAGGATGGAGGTGTGTTGAATATGTCAGCTACCTTGAGTTATTTGTAAAAATAATAAAGGTAGGAATAAATAAATAACAAATGATCCCCTGTCCAAATACTTACAGGTGCAACACTGTTTAGTTTTCTGGATTGCTTGCTGAATGATACCAACCCGAATAGAATAGAACAGAACAGAACAGAACAGAACAGAACAGAATAGAATAGAATAGAATAGAATAGAATAGAATAGAATAGAATAGAACAGAACAGAATAGAATAGAATAGAATTTTTTACTGGCCAAGTGTGATTGGACACACAAGGAATTTGTCTTTGGTGCAGATGCTCTCAGTGTACATAAAGAAAAGTAAAATAGAATACATTCATCAATTATCATAAGATACAACACTTAGTGATAGTCATGTTACTAATAAGCAATAAAATTATACTAGGAAAACAATAAAACAATATAAATGTTAAAGATAGAAGCAACATGGTTATAGTCATAAGTGGAAAGAGATAGGTACTAGGAGAGAGTTAGGTACTAGGAAGGAAGAGAAGAATAATAGAAATGCAGATGTAGTGAATAGTTTGACAGTATTGAGGGAATTATTTGTTTAGCAGAGTGATGGCATTTGGGAAAAAAATGTCCTTGTGTCTAGTTGTTCTGGTCTGCAGTGCCCTATAGCATCATTTCGAGGGTAGAAGTTGAAACAATTCATGTCCAGGATGTGAGGGGTCAATAGATATTTTCACAGCCCGCTTTATAGGAAAATAGGAGGATGAAAGTGTGTTGAATATGTTAGCTACCTTGAGTTATTTGTAAAAATAATCAAGGCTGGATATAAATAAATAAATACATTATCCTCCCCATCCAAATACTTACAGGTGCAACACTGTTTAGTTTTCTGGACTGCTTGTTGAATGATACAAAACACTTTAGCTAGACAAGATAAGTCAAATCCAAACAAATCACCTTGTTAGCATGCATTAGTCATTATTGCTTATAAAAAAAATTCTTACCAGTACTATTAATTCTCCAGTGTCAGTATATTTTGTGTATATTTAAAGTAATCATTTTACCTACATATGCTTCATGCAATTATTTGCATTTTCTTCAATGCTTATCTTTCTGCATATTCCCTTTTCATCTCATTTGTCTGTACCAATTAACTTAAAATACTAACTCTTCATTTCTCCAGCAAGTAGATTCTGTTTCTTGAAAGCTTATGCTATCATAAATCCATTTGCCTTTAACTCCTCTTCGAGGTGCCTCGGGTTGTGTTGTTGTTTTTGTACCTTTGATCTCCTGCTGAAATTCCAGCTTTGAAATGTTAGAGCAACAATAGCAAGAAAAGAATCTCTAATTGCATCGTGATCACATGTTTGAACAATGGAAGCTCAAGCAGGCTGTGTTTATGCAGACACAGACAATTGGTCTATTCTCTCTAGAGCCCTTGTCAAGCCCATCTCACCTCTAGAGTGCCTAAAACACTTTTAACAAGTGGGATTCTTTTTTTACTTGCATATAAAATAATACAATATATTATAAAAGCAAAATAATGTTTATGAAGGATTGTGTTTATATTGCAGAGTTCCCATGACAAAGATGTGATTCTGAATACCCTGAGTATTCTCACAAATCTTCTTTTTGTTGGTAAGTGGAAAGTTGAATATTCTATTATAGGATTTAAGATGAGAGGTGTTATATCAGAAAGTACATCCCAGTGTACTAATTTTTAGAAATACAATTGGATAATCTTAGCTTTGGATTAGTAGTTTTCTACCCACGCTTTTTGTTCTGTAAAGTGAAATGCATTATTTACACTGGATGGATGGATGGATGGATGGATGGATGGATGGATGGATAGCTAAATGACAGATAGATGATAGATAGACAGACAGACAGACACAGATGATAGGTAAGATAGATAGATAGACAGACAGACAGATAGACAGACAGACATAGATGATGATGATGATGATAGATAGATAGATAGATAGATAGATAGATATACAGATAGATACAGATAGACATAGATGATAGGATAGATAGATAGATAGATAGATAGACAGACAGACAGACAGACAGACAGACAGACAGACAGACATGCCTTTTCATCCTATTTAATTTCTATCATCTACCTACCTATCTATCATCTATCAACTATTTTCAGAAGAAGATTATGGTTTTTTATTTTAAGTATCATATTTGATGGCCATCAGGAAATGTTATCCTCTGTAAATTTTGTCTAATCCACAAATTAAAATGGATGCAGGGGGACATCTGAATTAGATGGTTGCTTTGTAATAGAAAAGCAGCTGCTGGAAAAGAATTGTCGAGGGTGCCTAATGCAGTTTGGAGCATGAAGGAAAATAGTGCAAAGGGAGTTATTTACTTTTTCCACCCTGATCACAATGCCCAATCCTAAATGTACTGAAAAATATCCTTCCTCTAAATTGACAGAATATTCAATTGGCTTGTCTTCTGTGGCTTTTAGAATTATTTAAGCTTTTAAGCTGTTTGGTGTAGTGGTTAAAGGGACCTGGCTAGTGCCAGCAAGTCCATTGGTTCTAGTCTGCCTGCACCCCACCCACCTTAGGCATGAAGCCAGCTGGCTGACCTTCTGCTAGTCATTTTTTCTTACCCCTAGGCAGGGGTGGGCGTCTAAAATTTTAGCAAAGGGTTGTCTGCCCAGTTGCTGGGTGGGCATGTCAATGGTGGGTGTGGCCTAGTCGGCCTCCTGAACCATGGCAGGGAGGGCATTTTTGCCCTCCCCAGGCTCCGGATGCTTTTCTTG
The DNA here is from genome assembly GCF_051295495.1 of Thamnophis sirtalis. Taxonomy (NCBI): domain Eukaryota; kingdom Metazoa; phylum Chordata; class Lepidosauria; order Squamata; family Natricidae; genus Thamnophis; species Thamnophis sirtalis. The sequence goes on along the minus strand of NW_028261382.1, from coordinate 14,447,741 downwards.
AGCTCCTGGGAGGGCAAAAACAGCCTCCCCAGGCTCTGGAGGCCCTCTGGAGGCTGGAAATGGGCCCGTTTCTGGCCTTCTTGAATTTCTCAATTCTCAATTCTTAATTTCTCTTGTTTTGCCTCTTCCCCGAACCTCCGTGCGTGCCCTGCACTTAACCTGCATCCAAAATGGGCCGCATGGGGACTCCTGGAGAGGCAGGGCGGGGTGGGCGAGGCCCAGTGGTGGGTTTCAATAATTGTTTGAACCTACTCTGTGGGTGTGGCCTCCTTTGTGGGAGTGGCTTGCCACCCATGTGACCGGATATGAAGATGCCAACGACACTTGTCAGAACCACCTTAAATTACCTCACACACAGCACTGGCATGCATAAGAATATGATGTAAACTTGTTTTTTAAAAGGCATCTTTGGTTTGCGTAAAAACAACTTCAACACACGCAATGTTCTGATTGCACCACAAACGCAGTAGTCATCCTTACCTTTCACAGAGGCACTGAGTTTTATAAATATGAGCATGATAGTGTAGAATAATCATATCCAAGGACCAGTGGTGGGTTTCAAAAAATTTTGGAACCTCTTCTGTAGGTGTGGCCTGCTTTCCGGGTCCATTGGTGGAACCTCTTCTAACCGGTTCGGTAGATTTGACGAACCGATTCTGCCGAATAGCTGCGAACTGGTAGGAACCCACCTCTGGCGGGGCCAGTCAGGAATGGGATTTGGGGGGTTCTCCAAACTTAGTTAGTTTCTCTCCCAAACCCCTACGAACCCACAGCAGCCCACCTCTGCCCCTAGGAAAGAGGCAATGGCAAATCACTTCTAAAAGCCAAGGAAACAGCAGGGACACTAGGAGTCAAAAGCTGACTTGAAGGTACCAGAACAAAGAAAAGAAAAGAAAAGTTTCTGAACACCACTGTCCCTTCTCCTTTGGAATCTATCAGCTCTGCCCATCCTGATGTGTCAGGAGTTCTTGGGTTTCTAGAATTCCCAGGTAATGAGCGCTAACCCAATGTGGTAGCTTGGAAAGCAAAGTCAAAGTCATTTGGAGGATAAGAAGGTTAGACAATTCTTAGGCTGAATACCGTTCCTACCAGATGGCACATTCCACTGGGTGTGAAAAAAAAAGTCCCACATATCAGTGTGCAAAGTAAACCTGAGCTCCTTAGAATCAACACATTGAGTATCTGGAATAACCTTCACGGCTGTCTTTTCCTTTCCCCCAGGGACAAACAGGAGGGTCCAGTACACTATTAGCAAAGGGGGCAGTGAAGCCCTTTTGCAGGCATTGGTGAACGCAGCACGAACCTCAGTACCAGACTATGACATCTTGTTACCTCTCTTGCGTTTGCTGGTCAGAATTGGCTGTAAAGGTAATTATTGACGAGAGATGTTCAATTCCAATTGGTTCAGAATAGCTTTCATCAAGCAACAATAGCATTAATCATCATCGTCTAAATTGCAAGCATACCCAACTGTGCCATCCAACAGAGATAGATAAGTCCATAAATGCTTTCCTGTTGAGTCTTCATGGTTCAACAAGGATGAAATACTCTGGATATGGGGGGAGGGGTGTTAACTGAGTCACAGGAGGGCAGCTATCTTTGAAAAGGCTGGATTCCTTCATTCCCATGGAGAAAAGGTATCTAATAAACCTTCTTCCCAACTCTTACTGGATGGACAGTCTCCAACTGAAGCAGGTGGTCTCCAAATGATCTAGCCACATATAGTAGGGCTTTAAAACTGCCAACCAATACTTTGAAGTGCACCTGGAAGTAGCCTGGCAGCCTGTGAGAAGGCAGGTTGTCTGCAAAATGGCCAGCACCTGGGCTACTGATGTCCTGTCTCTCCCCAGCCAGCCCAGAAGCTAGTGGCTATAAAACCTGATCAGAGACCCAGCTGAATGGGGTCTATGAAAACTCACTGTAGGACAACTCACCATGGTCAATGCGAGCTACATCAATATTGAAGAAATAATGGAATAGAACAGGGGTGGTAATCACTTACCTTCCCTACCGGTTCACAAATGGAAGCATCCGCGTGTCTGCACATGCGCTCCGCCTTTCACACATGCGCTTTGCCTAAAAAAAGTGCCTGCGATTTCCACTGCCGGTTTGGGCGGACTGGTCCCAACCGGTAGAATACCATCACTGGAATAGAATCATGAAAGAAAGGATGCCAAAGGAGGGACAGAATGAAATGTGAGGACAAAAATTCAAATAAAGTTTTGATTTATTTTAAACAATTAAATTGAATTGTTGAATAGTCCTGCAGCAAGTTGTCCCATGGTGAGTTGGCTGCAGTGAATTGGCCATGGCAAGTTGTCTCTGGTGAGTTGGTTGTGGCTAGTTGTCCCTTTCTGAGCTGAGTGTGGTCATGATGGAGGCCTGGGGTTGGTATGACATGGAAGGTGGTTTGTATTCATCTGGGGGAATTAAAGGGCCTCAAGCAGCTTAAGGCAAACAGAAGAGTTACTGTTCTCCAGAAGTAATGGAAGAACAGAAGTTGCAGTAGAATAGGGGAACACTAGTACAGAAAACAGCAAGAACTAGCTTTTGAACCCTTGTGGGTATGTTGTCTAGAGAGCAGGTGGGGTTGTGTTGGCTCTCTAGGGTTTTGTAGCTCAATGACCTGGGTATACAAGAATGCATAACACAACCAATGCAACTCTGGTACTTGTGGGGTCCCAAAGATGAATTTACACAGGCCCATAAATACCCAGCCCACTGCCTGTTACACTAGTTTCTGGGTGGTCTTCACAATTAGCCTCATGTAGAGTAAGTTGGGGCCTTTGAACTGTGGTGCTGGAGAAGACTCCTGCAAGTCCTTTGGATTGCAAGGTGATCAAACTGGTCAGTCCTAGAGGAGATCAACCCTGACCGCTCTTTAGAAGGCCAGACCCTGAAGATGAAACTCAAATCCTTTGGCTACCTAATGACAAGGAAGCACTCCCTGGAGAAGAGCCTCATGCTGGGAATGATGGAGGGCAAAAGAAGGAGGGGACGATAGAGAATGAGGTGGCTGGATGGAGTTACCGAAGAAGTAGGCATGAGCTTAAGTGGACTCTGGATGATGGTAGAGGACAGGAAGACCTGGAGGAACGTTGTCCATGGGGTCATGATGGGTCAGACACGACTTCACAACTAACAACAACAAGAGTAAGTTGTAACCGACAACCTTGGGATGACAAGGACATGAATGGCTGTGCACAATATCTCCGATGCAAGAATGGCTAGAATTGTGGCACCTGATTGATCTGCCGAAAGGTCTCTCAGTCCGTAGCCCCCAGATGCTTTTGAAACAGGAATTATGAGTCGGGGGGACCCCCAGATATAGCTGCTGAACCTCTTTTTAATGGATTAGTACTCTACTGCTACAACCAGAGCTATGCCTCTATGCCAAACATTGTGAAGAGATGTCAGCTACCCACTGTGTACGCTGTTCCCTGGGTATAACGGCTAGTTTATTGTAGACAAAACAAAGCAACAAAATTACTTACTGAGCTTTTGAATGATAATCGTAGGGTTTCATACAGTCCTTATGTAGTATATTACCCAGAAAGAGGCTCACCCACTGTGATGTTTTGAATGGAACTGCCTATTTTGTGAAAGAAAGCTGGAATCTAGTGTCCATCAATTTAAAAGCATATATTCCTGTAATTCCCTCTTTGCCACTCGTGACGACAGCATCAGGGAAACAAGATAATCCAGGAAATGATAAAGAGGAATACCCCAGCTCACTTCTTTGGGAGCTTGATTCAGGTTTATTTTTTTTTAAATCCCCATGTTGATTTCTTTTTTTAAATAGATGCATTTATAGATGCATCCTCATAATCCTTAGCAGCCTTTTTCAGCATCTCTCAGAAGTTTTATAAGCCTTTTCGGTTGTGGCCCCATCCGATGGAACATTCTTCCAGCAGAAGTGAAAACTGCCCCTTCCCTTTTGGTATTTGGGAAGGGTATCAGAACCTGGCTTTTCCTCTTGGCCTGGGGCCTTGGGGGGGGGGGGGAGGCGTCCACCGCTGAAGGTGGCTGTTGGGGTAGAAGATCTCATTTCTGTCTCATCCATTTCTTGGTTGTTGTAGGCATGGTTTTAGTACCGTTTTTAATAATATTTTTAATGTTGGCTCATTTTAATCTTTTAATTATTTTTCACCTGTTTTGATCATTTGTAAGCTGCCCAGAGTCACCTTGTAGGGGAAATGGATGGCATGGAAATTTAATAAATAAAATAAATAGTGTGCAGAATTGGTTGAGACTAACGGAAAAATCTTGCAGTGTTCTGACCAAGGCTTCCCAGCAGCACGAAGCCGAGTCCCCCTCCCGATAAACCCCTTTTATTTAATTTACAGCGAATTCTTCTCTAGCAAAGTCCTAGCCCACAGATAGTTCACAATTACTGGCCTTTATCAGGCTTGGAGAGTGGTTGATATCTTTCAGACACCGCAATACTTGGCAAGAATGCAGGAATGAACTAATTGTCTCCTGCAAACTCCCCTTCCCTTTCCCTCCTCTTTTATTCTCTATGGGAGGGGCCATTCACCATCCACCTATGGCTTTATTCCTGGGTCGACCCTTGTTCCTTAGCTGTTCTCTTCTCCTGGCAACTCTGTGCATGTGTACACTGGGAACAGGCTCCAGCTGTTCGTCTGCCTCACTGATGTCTGACTCTGAAGGCAGCTGATAACTGGCATACGGCTCTGGCCCCCTCTCTGCCTCTGACACAGAGCCCTCATCAGAGCCTTCCCCAGACTCCAGGACTGGCCCATGTTCCTCCCCAACCTCTTCACTGTCTGAGTCTGCTGCCAGCTCTGCTGGCTGCTGGCGGGCCAGAACATGCAGTTACATTCCCACTATTTGTCCCTGATTAGGAAAACTGGCCTCTTAACTCATCCATATTCCAAACTAAGTTTTACTGAGTTCAGTGAATTCCTAAATAAACATGTCTGGGATTGAAATCTCAGGCTGGCTTTCAAACTCACTCCCATGCTGGGTCCTTTAAAAGATGAGGTAGCAAGAATGTGACTATCTTCAGTGTGTGTAACAAGTTGGATATACATATATTTTAGAAAACTGAAATAAAAAAACCCATGAGGTTGGATACATCGGCAGGAAGCATTTTGCTCTGAAATTATAAACTGCACAAATTGGTTTCACTGAAGCCAGTAGGAGAACCGAAGCACACAAAAACTCCAAGTGGAGCTGTAAAAAAGATGAATAAGATGTGAAGGTGGACGATCTCAGTGAAAGAGTTTTCCCTCCCTATAACCGAGAACAACTATTATGGTGTTGCTCTTCTTATCAAGAGAAGGTCTCTTAGTTAATATTTATTTTCCCTCTTCCCCTTTTTCCTAGATAAGAAGTTCGGACTAAAAGCACAACGCCTGGAGGCAACGGATGTAACTCTCAGCTTGGCACGAAAAAACCTTAACCACCATGAGAATCTCACCCACTGTCTCTGGGCACTGCAGATTTATGCGTCCAATGGTATGGATGTGTTCATTTTCACTCTGATTGCCGCACTTCAAAGTTTAGTAGGAAGCATATTTTGGTCATCAGAATTCAGTAGTCAGTTTTCATGGGGTTCTGGAATTGTTGGGAATGCTGCAAACTTATCATGGGCACTCCAACCAAATGGGGTCAAGATCAAGTTCCAAAGTATCCATACAACAAAAGGTTGCCCCCATCATTCATTCTAGATTTAAAAAATGAATTGGATAGGGAACTTGGTGGACTCCAGGAGTATCCCTGCAGGGACATTGCTTGCTTCATTGATTTCTCAGCTGCCCCAAAAGCCAATGCAACCCTAGGTAAAGGTAAAGGTTCCCCTCACACATATCTGCTAGTCATTCCTGACTCTAGGGGGCAGTGCTAATCTTTGTTTCAAAGCTGAAGAACCAGGGCTGTCCGAAGATGTCTCCATGGTCATGTGGCCGGCATGACTAAACACTGAAAGCTCACAGAAAGCTGTTACCTTCCCACCAAAGGTGGCTCCTATTTTCCTACTTGCATTTTTTACGTGCTTTGGAACTGCTAGGTTGGCAGAATCTGGGACAAGTAACAGGAGCTCACTCTATTATACGGCACTAGGGATTTGAACAGCCTAGCTGCCAACCTGAGCGACAAGCTCAGCATCTTAGCCACTGAGTCCCTTTTAATGCAACCCTTGGCTGCATTAATGAAGGGATAGAATCCAGATCATCTAAAGTGTTAGTACTGCTTTGTAATGCCTTGGTAAAACCACACTTGGAATATTACATCTGGTTTTGTTCACTACAATACATACACACACACACACACACACACACAGAGAGAGAGAGAGAGAGAGAGAGAGAGGGAGAGAGAGAGGGAGAGGGAGGGAGAGAAGAAAGAGTGCAGAGAAGAACAATAAAGATGATTAGGGGACTGGAGGTTAAAGCAGGAACTGTGTCTGTCTAGTCTAATGAAGAGGACTAGGGGTGATAAGGAGCTGCCACAAAGAAGAGAGACTCAACCTATTTTCCAAAGCACCTGAAAGCAGGAGAAAAAGTAACAGATGGGAGCTTATTAAAGAGAGCTCCAACCTAGAACTAAGGAAAAATTTCCTGACGGTGAGAACAACCAGTGGAATGGTTTGCCTTCAGAAGTTGTAGGTGCTTCATCACTGGATGTTTTCAAGAAGAGATTGGACAAACACTAATTTGACATGGTACATAATTTCCTGCTTGAGCAGGTTGTTGGACTAGAAGACTTCCAAGGTCCCTTCCAAACTCTGTTGTTCTGGCACATGATGTTTCTCTCTGCAGCCAGCCCTGACTATTGCACTACACATGGCCTGCTTCTCCTGGAAGATCTCGGGCAATTCCACAGTGTGTCTGGTCTTTTCCAGCTGCTCTCAGTTTTATTTATTTATTTCAGTTCACCTTCTCTGACCTCTTTGTCACTTCCCTTGTGGAGACTTCTAACTGTATCAGCAGCGGTGATGGCCCAGTTTGACATGCTTAGCATTTCAGATCTTCCCCTTGAAGATTTAGTGCTACTGGCTGCTGGCCCTGTAAGTTCCCTGTGTGTGAACATGCGAGACCCCAATGGTCTTCATTCACTCTGGGCCTTCCTGGGCAGGCAGCCAACCTTCCCTGTCATTCTCTTTGAGATAAGCAGTGTTTGAAAGGGTGTGTGTAACAGAGAAGACAGTTGAAAAGCATCTTTACTTAGATGTGTTTATTCCCCACGAGAGCGAGTGGAGCAAGTGGCCAGTTTTAAGTTTCTGGGTGTTATCATAAAAGAGGACCTGACCTGGGGCGCTCACTTTGCAGCACTGGTCAAAAGGGCCCAGCAGAGATTATACTACCTGAGACTTCTCAGGAAACAACAACTGAATGAAAAACTGCTGGTGACCTTCTACTGCTGCACCATAGAGAGTATTTTAACTTATTGCACCTGTGTGTGGTTTGCCAACTGCACAGTGGCAGAGAGGACAGCACTCCAGAGGGTTAGTCATTGCCCGGAGCATCATTGATTGTCCTCTTCCCTCTTTGGAAGAGCTTTATAGCTCCCGCTGCCTTAAGAAAGTGCAAACATTCTTAAAGATCCATCCTGGGCACCCTTTTTTTTTTTTTTGAATTATTACCATCTGGCAGACGGTACAGGATAATAAAAACAAAGACAAATAGGCTGAAAAACAGCTTCTATCCCAGGGCAGTAACTATGTTGAATTCTATGGTATAGTGCAATATTAATGCAATATTGAGTTTTCAGTGTCAATTATATAGCATGTGAAGGATGTGTCTTTGTATTTTTATTTTTATAGTTATAATGTACACTGAAGATGGCATTTAATCTCATTGTATGATGTGCAATGACAATCAACTAAACTAATTTAAACTTGCACATTCAGTCTTTCCTTAAGGCTTGCTTTTTGTTTTGGATTAGCTTTCGCATGCCAAAGGAAGAGAAACTAGTATTTGGAGGCAGTATGATGGGCTAGTTACTTAGGTACAGTCAGTGGTGGCTACTACAGATTTAATGGTGAGTGAAACAAATGGGGGGAAGATTGACAAGCAAGGCGTAGTGCGCAGCATGGATAGGGATCTTGTTATTCAGGAAATGTGCTAAGATCTTACTGTCCTTTCTACATTGAACAGACAGCTGTCGTTGATGCTGTTATTATCGGTGCTTTTGGTCATCCTCCCAGCTCCCTCTAAAAATAAGATGAGGCCTACACTTGCCTTCATTTACAGAAGGTGAATTGAGTGGCAGTTAACATTGGCAAGGATCCAGCCATTCTCTTCATCCAGAGGCTGTGAGTCAAGCTACAAGAGCTATCCAGTTGTCTTTTGAAAATAAAATAAAATCAGGAGCAACTTGGAAGAAGCTGTTGAAGAGATGCTATTCACACCACCACATGGGAAATTAACAAAGACTTTGCTCTCAAAAGGTCTACCATGCCTTTTCAGGCCAGGAAGAGTTCTGAATTTCATCCCACTTTTAAACAGGAGGGTGATACAACTAAAAAGAATTGTTTTAGCATTGAGAAGTGACAACTGTACTATATTATCAGAAATATTGTTTCCAAATTAAAGTATAATTCCACATTAGTCTACTTTGGTCAAAGCTCATCTGGGTGCCACAATTTAAGAAGGATTTAGATAAATTGAAGAAAGTTCAAAGAAGGGCAAAAAATGCAATCAGGAGACTAAACCCAAGTCTTATAATGAGATACTAAAGAGGTTGGGTATTTTGATTGACTGTTATCATGTTGTTTTTGCCTTCTAACAAACCATATATTTTCTCCATAATATTATATCGAATACCTATTCTTTCTGGTCTTCCAACAGTGGCACCGTAACTGAACACATTCTTCTTGCTGCTTAATCAGTATTGAGTTTAAGCATAAACTAAAAAAAAGCTACAATTTAGGCCCTCACAGTCCACAGGGCTGCATGAAATTTCAGAATACCAATTTTCAGATTTTGCAAACAAGTTCATTTTTTAGTTACATTAATAAAAGCGATCCTGATTACTTGTATTTGTCAGCATTTTGTACATATTACTGTAGCTTAAAATTATTTTAAAAATTATTAAAGTATTATTGCCAGAGTATTTGCATTATAATCTATGAGGGCAAGCCAGCCAAGTAATAAGTATTTAATCAATAAATGCATTCATTTAAAAAAGGTTTGTACTTCAAATATTTTAGTATTAAATAATTAAAAGACGTATACGTTTTCAAGGGACATGGTGGCTTAGTGGCTAAGATGCTGAGCTTGTTGAGCTGAGCTCGGCAGTTCAGCAGTTCGAATCCCTAGCACCACGTAATGGAGTGAGCTCCTGTTACTTGTCCCACCTTCTGCTAACCGAGCAGTTTGAAAGCACGTAAAAATGCAAGTAGAAAAATAGGGACCATCTTTGGTGGGAAGGTAACAGCGTTCTGTGCACCTTTGGCGTTTAGTCATGCCGGCCACATGACCACAGAGACGTCTTCGGACAGTGTTGATACTTTGACTTTGAAATGGTGATGAGTACTGCCCCCTAGAGTCAGGAACGACTAGCACATATGTGCAAGGGGAGCCTTTACCTTTACTTTTTTTGTTTTAGGTTTTTTTGTGGCAATCCAAGGTCCTATTTTAGTGTGCACTTTCTGGTATAACTTCCTATCAGGAGAGCTTCAGCAAGTCCTTCTACTGCTGTTGGTCTTCATCATCTTATCTTTCTTTCCACCTTTTTAGCACCTTTAGACTTTACATATATTTAAGGTGTATTTAATTTTAAGAAAATATTATTGAAAAGGCTCTATTAACATTCTTTAACTACCCGAAAGGATGTCACATAGAAAGAAGTGTTCTCCCTTGCTCCAAAGAGCATGACACACAGAATAATAGATTCAAGTTAGAAGTACATGCCTATTGAATGCTGGAGAAAAAAAAATATCTTGACAGCCAGAGCAATTCAAGAGTGGAACCAATTATCCAAAGAAGTGGTAGGTTCCCGTTCATTGGATCTCTTCAAGTGGAAATTAGACAACTATCTGTCTAGAATGCTTTAATTTGATTCCTTCACTGAGCAAGTGCTCCAGCCTAAATGATCTCTTTCGGCTCTATGACCCCCACAATTCTGTCTATTGAGCTGAGTGTATCATTAAAATCTTTGACAGCCCATGAGTTAGTTGATACTTTACCTGTCAGTGTTACCCACCCTGTCCTGCTACGGCTAGAACTATTGTGATAGTCACCACCATCTGAGTCCCTGATCTTGGTCTTGGATAATGCACTTTCGTATTGTTGATCAGGAGTATAATGTTCAAGATTGTTGCATTGAAATGGTTGAATTAAAGACAATAAATGAATTGTAATGCAAGTAGTCCACAATAAGCCCAAAATTTATGTTGCTAAGCAAGACATTTGTTAAGTGAATCTTTCAAATTTTATGACCTTTCTTGCCCAGTTGTTAAGTGAATCACCACAAGTGTTAAGCTAGCAACATGGTTGTTAATTGAATTTGGTTGGCCCTATTGTCTTTGCTTGTCAGAAGGTCCCAAAAGGAGATGACATAATCCTGGGACATTGCAACCATCATGAAAATGAGTCAGTTGCCAACTGTCTGAATTTTGATCATGTTGCTGCAATGGTCATAAATGTGAAAAATGGTCATAAGTCACTTTTTTCAGTGATGTTGCAACTAAACAATCATTAAATGATCTGTTGTAAATCGAGGATTGTCTATAATATTAACTGTCCATATCTCAGGAGAAGCTGCCCTGTTTTCCCAAAAATAAGACCTCCCCAGATAATAAGCCCAATCGGGCTTTTGAACGCATGCGCTAAAATAATCCCTCCCCTGAAAATAATCCCTCCCTGAAAATATTGCAACAAATCAGCAGCCATGAAGTGACCATGCTCGCCGCCTCCAACACCTCAAAAATAATAAGACCTTCCCGAAAATAAGGCCAAGTGCTTATTTTGGGGGTCCAAAGAAAATAAGACCCTGTCTTATTTTCAGGGAAACATGGTAATAGGGAAGTACAAATAGGGGCAATGGGTTTGCTAAATTTGTTTCTTTCTAAATATGCTTCTAAATGCAAGGAATGACATTATAGTAACTTTTGTTTTTTTATCTACTTTGATGCAAATATTTTTTTTTCCAGCCTGTGTAACCAACACAGGATAAAATCATGCTGAATAAATTGTTTAGGGTCCTTCCACTTTATGGAATATCTCACCTTTATCTAGCTCTGAATAAACATGTGATTCAGAGAGAATTGAACTCTGCCTCTTTGTTCATATCGGGCCTCACCTAGATTTCCTGCTTGACAGTATTTCTGCCATCTCTGAAAACTAAAGTACAACTTGAACATTCATGGTTTGTGGGATGGAGCAAAGGATAAGATGAATAGGCATGTTAAGCTAATAAAGTTGCTTTTTACATTTGTGATAAAGTCACGGGACTTGTTGGAGAAGATTTTGAAGAGAATAAAAAAAAAACTTGAAGGCAATTGCAGACAATCTCTTTCTATCATGCCTCCAAAAATCATTTCCCAAATTCCATGTTCTGAGTCTATTTTTCCCCCCTCTCTGTCATTTATTGCAGTTGCAGTAGGAACTATGTTGGGCATTAATGGAGCAATGGAACTGCTCTTCCAAGTTATCACACCATATACCAAGAAGCACACCATCACAACAAGGTAAGTTGAGAAACTCATAAAAAGCATCACCTTTAGACATATCAGATTGAGAAGAAAGCACTATGCTTGCCTATGATTGGAGTAAGATGGATAAATATGATATTTTCATTTCTAATCTCAATCTAAAATTAAGCCAAACCATGAAGCTCTAAATGGATGCAAGAGAAAAGGAAGACTATTGTGGCTCTTGATGCTCTATTCTTTCTCTTGAATCCTGAACATCATAATTTAAATACCATCTTATACAGTTGATAGGAAGAGCATTATGTGTTGGTCTGTGCTTATGAGTGTCCCAGATTTGCTCGGTGGCTGTGAATTACAAGTTGCTGGATAGATAGCCTTTTGGATGTTTGTGCAGGGTAATTCTCATGTCATCTTATATACCTTTAGGTGCTAGGAATTGAATCTGTGATTTTCTGCACGCAAAGCATAAACTCTACCCTTTGGCTGCAAACTTTCCTTTGAATGATACGATACAAAATACTGGACTTTTGAGGGTAACATAACTGTTGAAATAAATGGATGTTGCCTTGTGAATTTTTCCTAATTTTGCTTTTCCTTTTTGCTGGATGGAAAAATAGATATGAATTGCTTTTAGCTTATAAATTCAATTCTGTTTCTGCATTCATTTGTGATTTTTAAAAAAGTCTCTTTATATAAATATATATTTAAATGCTATATGTAAATACTCTAAGTATCTATTTAAACATCTCTTCTGAATCTCATTTTGGCATAATTGCCAAGAACCGCACCAGAACACTTGTAAAATCGGGATAGCTAAATTAGAAACTGAATTATAAAAAGCAACAAGGTTGTTGTGTGTTTTTTAAAGACAGGGAGGGTGACAAACAAATTGGGGCTGCTGAGTTGCTGGAATGTTTACCCAAGACAGTGTTGGAACAGAAGAAATGATCTCCCCAGCTTTAAGATAGAAAAGGGGAACATACCTAATGCTGATAATCAATAGAATAAGTGTATGTCCATAGTATTACTAAGGGACACGGTGGCTCAGTGGCTAAGACACTGAGGTTATTGATCAGCAAGGTCAGCAGTTCGGTGGTTCGAATCCCTAGCGCACGTATAATGGAGTGAGCACCCATTACTTCTCCCAGCTTCTGCCAACCTAGCAGTTTGAAAGCATGTAAAAATGCAAGTAGAAAAAATAGGAACCACCTTTGGTGGGAAGGTAACAGTGTTCTATGTGCCTTCGGCATTTAATCATGCGGCCACATGACCATGGAGATGGTCATTCGAACAGCGCTGGCTCTTCGGCTTTGAAACAGCGATGAGCACCACCCCCTAGAGTTGGGAACGACTAGCACAAATGTGCAAGGGGAACCTTTACCTTTATAGTATTACTTAATCTTAACCACAAATCAAATGAAACCTTTATTAGGTCCATAAACCAGCATAAACTTCATATCTGAATTACAGGAGATGTAGTTGAAACCATTGTGTTTTTTTTCTGTTGAGTAAGTTTTTGAGCAACAAATGGGTGGTTCCAGAGTTGAAGAGACCCTTGATGAAGAGAGAGGTGAGAGGAGGTAAAAAGCTAAGCTGTAAAAACCTTTCTGATTGCCCCTTTCCCCCAAACTGAAAAAGGTTAAGAGAATGTAACATGGACAAAATCCAGTTCAACTAGCTACAGTATCTAGTATGGAGGAAGATGTTGAGATCTCAGATCCCAACTGCTACCCAGGAAGTCTATCTTGCATTTGCAACTACTTGGAAAGCCTCAAGGACAGCGACCTTGGCAACATTGAGATATGTGGATTTCCAACTCCCAGAATTCCCCAGCTATGCTGTTGGAATCCACATATCTTAAAGGTTGGGGATCACTGCTCAAAAGCCAGATAGAAACTGTCTTTCTTTTCCTATGAATTCAGTGCTTCCTCCCTCCCCTCTTTCACCACCAAGACTTAAATCTAACCTGGCTCTCTTCAATGAAGCTAAAATTAGCTATGCAGCTGTCTGCTCCAGTCCTGTCCCTAGCCAGTTCTCAGAGTGAGACTTACAAGGCCCTGCACACATTTTAAACAAGAGGCACAGAGACTTCAGGTTGCTTAGACTGTTCTTGCTTCCCTTCTTTTCATGGTTCTGAAAAAAGTCAGACCCAGAGAAGATCCAGAGAAAGTACAAAAAGATAATCAGGGACATAAACTATGGCTGCATTTTTCATAGATTGGGAAAATACAAAGAAGAGGGAATCTTAGATTGACCCGTCTTATGGTTCTCTAATGTCCTGAAATGCTGCATTTGCAATGATGGTGATGATAATATTTCTTTTTTTTTTTTTTTGCAAACATCCTGATTTTTGATTGTCTTTAAGTGCTCCACTTTGTTTTGTTTAACCTCCTCTGTTGCCTCTTCAGCCCTCTGTTTCATATCACACTGAACAGTGGCTTGTTGTTTGGCACACCATCGTGTTCTCTTGCACACAATGTTTCAAGCTATAAATTATGCCCGTGATGGTGAATCTATGGCATGCGTGCCAGAAGTGGCAATAGCAATAGCATACCGCTTCATAGGGCTTTCAGCCCTCTCTAAGCGGTTTACAGAGTCAGCATATCGCCCCCACAATCTGGGTCCTCATTTTACCCACCTCAGAAGGATGGAAGGCTGAGTCAACCTTGAGCCAGTGAGATTTGAACCGCTGAACTGCAGATAACAGTCAGTTGAAGTGGCCTGCAGTACTGCACTCTACCCACTGCGCCACCTCGGCTCCGCACACAGAGCCCTCTCTGCTGGCACATGTTTCGTCGCCCCAGGTCAGATTTCCATGGCATTTCTTTCACCTGCTTTGGTTTCCCTGCAAATGACGAAACAGACACTCACAAAAGAAAAAGACCTTACCTCTGCCGGTGTTGGGATGCCTCGCCTCCTTCCAGGCAGCTGGTCTTCGGGACTCTGCTGTGTATGCGCGCATGTCCACACATGCACACACTTGCCCATGTCCATGCATGCACATGCACATGTGTGTATCTTTCAGTTTGGACATGCATGCACGCAGTTTGGGAACTTGGTGTCTAAAAGGTTCGCCATCACTGAATTACAAACCACTAGGCTTTGGGGTCATCCACTGCAGAATTTGATTGTTAGATTTATATGCTATATTTTCTCAGGACATCAACATGGCATCCATGCATATCCCCTCTGCCGTATTTCCACAACAGTCATCCCTGAGTGTAGACTGAGCCTTTAGTTCTCCTGTGAATTTCTTTGGATAAGGACAGAGTGCCTGTGGAGATGCTCGATAATCCAGGTCATGGTTGTCCCAAAGGTGTTTTTTCAAAAGGCAACTGAACTTTCTCCTAGAAGACGTTTCTCTTCTCATCCAAGAAACTTCTTCCATTCTGATTGAATGGGGGAGGATTCCATTCTCCATCATTCAATCAGAACGAAAGAAGCTTCTTGGATGAGAAGCAAAATGTCTTCAAGGAAAAACAAAGAAAGTCCAGTTGCCTTTTGAGCCGAGGTGGCGCAGTGGTTAGGGTGCAGTCCTGCAGGCTACTTCAGCTGACTGTTATCCGCAGTTCAGCGGTTCTAATCTCACCGGCTCAAGGTTGACTCAGCCTTCCGTCCTTCCGAGGTGGGTGAAATGAGGACCCAGACTGTGGGGGCGATATGCTGACTCTGTAAACTGCTTAGAGAGGGCTGAAAGTCCTATGAAGCAGTATATAAGTCTAACTGCTATTGCTATTGCTAAATGCAGCACTGCAGACTACTACTGTTCAAATCTCACCGGCTCAAGGTTGACTCAGCCTTCCATCCTTCCGAGGTGGGTAAAATGAGGACCTGGATTGTTGTTGGGGGCAATATGCTGACTCTGTAAACTGCTTAGAGAGGGCTGAAAGCCCTATAAAGTGGTACATAAGTCTAACTGCTATTGCTATTGAAAAAGCACCTTTGAGTAAGGATAAACTTGAAGCTGAGCTTTTCCTATCCTACTTCGATATTAACCTTTATTCTGATACTAAGCCAATGGTCAAGCAAGACATAACAAAACCCAGGAAGTCTTCATTGTCACTGAAAATCCCAAACTACCCAAGTTGCATGTAGGTAAATAGATACAGTACATGATAGATAGATAGATAGATAGATAGATAGATAGATAGATAGATAGATAGATGGATGGATGGATGGATGGATGGATGGATGATGGATGATGGATGATGGATGATGGATGATGGATGATGGATGATGGATGATGGATGATGGATGATGGATGATGGATGATGGATGATGGATGATGGATGATGGATGATGGATGATGGATGATGGATGATGGATGATGGATGATAGATGATAGATGATAGATGATAGATGATAGATAGATAGATAGATAGATAGATAGATAGATAGATGATAGATAGATAGATAGATAGATAGATAGATAGATAGATAGATAGATGATAGATAGGTGGGTGGGTGGGTGGGTGGGTGGGTAGGTAGGTAGGTAGATAGATAAATAGTTAGTTGCAGTATATACTGGTAGATATAGTAGAGGGAGGGAGGGAGAGAGAAGAGGAGAGAGAGAGAGAGAGAGAGAGAGAGAGAGAGATTATACATAGACAATCCTAGTCTTTTATTTCTAAAACTCTTTTCCATGGTTACTTTTGACAAAGGCATTAGGGATTAATTTATGAGATTAGTTCCATCTGAAGCTCACAGAAGCAAAACAGAATGACAAGATATGGTAGGATAGGAGACAGGTGACTCATAATCACTACTAAGCTTCATCAAGCCCCTTTTTGTAGCTGTGAAGCCATGTTGGATCCCAAATAACAAAACCTTGTCATAACCTTTTCCCGTGATTATGGTTATTGAAATGGCTAAAAAAGATGCTATTACTCCCACCAAAAATTAGCAGAGCCTTGCTGGAAAGACAGCTGCAGGAAGCAGTGCATCTGTCTGTTGGGCCCACTTAACATTTTTAGCAAATGAACAATTTGCTGGCCCCATTAGCAGATGGTAACAGGAAGCAACAAAGAACTCAACAAAACTGTAAACAAGACAGTACAGAATTAGATGCCTAATGTTGCTTTTGCACCCACGAAAATGTAGAATATTGCTAATGGCAGGAAGAGTTATAGCTCTAATGAACTTTGGCAGGTTGGGGATTCTGACAACTCTGGGTAGCCAGTTTACTCAGAGAAGAAGGGGTCAAGCTGTTTTCAAAGGCACCTGAAGGCCAGGCAAGGAATAATGGATGGAAACTGATCAAGGAGAGATTCAACCTGCAAATAAGAAGAAATTTTCTGACAGTGAGAACAATCAACCAATGGAACAGAAGTTGCCTTCGTAAATAGTGGGAGCTTCATCACTGGAAGCTTTCAAGAAGAGACTGGACTGTCATCTGTCAGAAATGGTGTAGGGTTTCCTGCTTGGGCAGGGGTTGACTAGATGACCTATGAGGTCCCTTCCAATTCTGTTAATCTGTAATCTGGTAAAACATGACCTGCCTGGTTATAGAATCATAGAACATAATAATCGATAGGTGTGTTGAAAATAATTCATTCTAACCATTTGTCATGGCAAGAATCCACTGCTATAGCCTCCCCATGCTGATCATTAGGAAAATATCCTGACATCTCGCTAAAATCTGCTCTCCCATGAGTTGAACTCATTGCTTTCTGTCCTGTCCTCTTGCAACAAGTCTGCTTTGTTTCCTATCTGACAACACTTGGTATATTTGGAGACAGTCCTCATATCTTTTCCAGGTTAAACATACCCAATGCCTCCAATCATTTCTCAAGTTTTTCTCCTTCCAGGCCCCTTGTCACCTTGACTGATCTCCTCTGTGTACACTCCAGTTTGTTAACGTCCTTCCTAAAATGCGGTGCCTGGAATTTTGATCAGATTGGATTTTTGTATTCAGTTGTTATCTACCTTACCTTTTTGAAGCGTTGGCATTATAGTATGTGTGACTATTGATTCTTCTGTTCTTATTTTTCTTTTTTTCTTTACATTTCCCCCTCCCCCATTAGATGGGAATGTGTGATGTTTTCATGAGGGACAAATATATTTTAGAACAAATGAAAGCTGTGTTGCAATCAGCCCGACAATTGTAATCAAAAGGAAGGCTGTAACTCTGTAAAGACAAAAGCTAGCAGATACATGTAATGAACGGTTTCAGAAAGCAAAGGCATCAAAGAAAAAAGGTTTTTAAATGCTCTTTCTCTGTGCATGAACATTCTCAAGAGCAGCTAGACAAAAGTTGCTTATAAAATAAAATCCAGCCATTAAGTTTATGTTTCAAAGTTTCCTCCAAGAGACAGCACTCACCGTAGCAAAAGATTTTAACAATGTATGGGCCCACAAACTATGGCTCACGGGACACATGTGACCCACTGAAAACATTAATCCGGCCCAAGCAGGACCATGAGGCTGCTCCCCCCACCCTTCAGCTGAGCACAGGACTTATCTTTGTAAGCCCCATGGGCTGGAACTGAAAGATAAGGAGAACAATTTTGGCCTGTAGAGACATTCTGGAGGTGTGTGTGTGTGAAAAACCGAGTGAAAATGGCTCATTTTTGCCAAATTACGAGCTGTTTTGCCTGTTTTTGGCCTGCAGAATGCTTCTGGAGTGGGCTGGGGGTGAAAAAATGGGGTGCACAGACAACCCAGGAGGCCAAAAAACTGGAGCAAATGGCCTGTTTTTCACCTCCCCCACCTCCAGAAGATAGATAGATAGATAGATGATAGATAGATAGATAGATAGATAGATAGATAGATAGGGAGGGAGATAGGGAGGGAGGGAGGGAGAGAGAGAGAGAGAGGGAGGGAGGGAGGGAGAGAGAGAGAGAGAGAGAGAGAAAGAAAAAGAGAAAGAGAAAGAG
Organism: Thamnophis sirtalis; assembly: GCF_051295495.1. Taxonomy (NCBI): domain Eukaryota; kingdom Metazoa; phylum Chordata; class Lepidosauria; order Squamata; family Natricidae; genus Thamnophis; species Thamnophis sirtalis. The sequence continues at coordinate 14,429,249 of NW_028261382.1, read as the reverse complement.
AAAGAAAAAGAGAAAGAAAGAGAGAGAGAGAGACAGAGAGAGATTTCTCAAGTTCCTTGGGGCTGAGAAGAATTGCTGCAAAACTGAGTTTTCTGAGACTCCTAAACAACTGAAAAAATGATCTAGTAAAAGGAAAAGTCAACCGAAAGAGCAACATGCAAACAAAAGTAAATAAAAGACCCCCCCCCAGGAGCAAAACAAATTAAAGTTTAATTTATGTGCATTGTTCAATGGGCTGTTAAATTGGCCACACCCACCCAATCACATGACCACCTAGCCACACCCATCTAGCCAGTCTGACCCCCCCAACAGTCTGAGGGACCATGAATTGGCCCCCCTGTTTAAAAAGTTTGAGGACCCCTGCTGTATAATAATGCAATCCTATCTGCTTTCAGTTCATGTATTACCTTTGTTGGAATTCAAGATATTCCCATTACTTATCTGGGGCCATAAGATCGTTTTTCACATTATAATTTACATTAATGAGCACATCTTTTTGCCATCCATCTTCCTCTTTTTCCACCATTTGAGAAGTTTAGTATAGGTTTGCCAGAAACTTGCTTTCTCTTAATTTTATAGCATGTGCTGGCTTAATTTAAAAAAAAAAAAGCAAAATCACCTCCCAAGCCTGTGACTCCTATTTTCCATTAAGGGCACTGAGCCAATATTTGCTAGCTGCAGTCACTTCTGCTGTTGCATTTCATATTTATCATGGTGATAAATTTAATGCACAGGTAGATTTATTTAATGAATATGCAGATTCATCAACATAAGATAAAAATCTTGGAGGCAGTTCTTTGTTTCTGTCTTAGAACTTATTCTTTCATCTTCATGAGTTGCTTCCAGAATGTTTAAGAATTAAATGAATCTTGACTGTTTATTTTTGATGAGGCCACCCTTTCCTTTTGGAAGAGTGCCCTCTTCTATTTCCAAATCTTCCTGTCCATAGTTTTTTTTTTTGAGCAAAACTTTTTTATTTTCCATTTTCATAACATATAATCACATGTATACTATTACATAGCCAATATCATATTGTACTAATTATTAATTACATCAATTCATCTTGCCATCAACTCCCGGAAAAAAAAAGAAATAAAAAAAATGAAAGCAAATTATTGGCTCATCTGCTCTCCATACGCCCTGTTTATGCCTTATCCACCCCTTTCTTCTGCCTGTCTCCTCCCTCTCCCTACTTCCTTTCTTCCCTCCATCATCCTTTTCTACTCTACTTCCCTTTCCTTTCTCCTTCTCCTCTCTCCTCTTTCCACTCCTCCTTATTCTCCTCATCTTCCCCCCCTTGCCCTCTCCTATCCCTCTCTTCCTATCTTTCTTCTCTCTTCTGCTTCCCTCTCTTCCTCTCATTCACTTGGTGTATTTCAGCTTCTGAGCAAACTCCATTCTGTGTTGATGGTATTTATACTTCCATTTCAATATACATAACATATCTTAATTTTAAAGAGAAAATAAGACAAAACAGTATACATGTACAATTATATTATTTTAAAACCTAACACCCCTCCTCAAGCCTAATATATTTCCCTCCCTCCCCCCCTCCCCCCAGCCCCCCCCAACCTTCCCTCCCCTGACTTCCCAGAACCAATACACGGTATAAATCTTTTAACAAAAACAGTTTAAAATATATTTGAAAAAAGAATAAGAAATTAATAACATCTTTAAATTGAACTTAGCTTCTCCTTGCTAGGCTAACACTAAACAATTTATAACCTACCTAATCTTAATCATACGCTATCTGGAATTTCTTAGTCCTATTTTTTTTTGAAGATGTGCTTTTTGGGGACAAATGAAGATCATGCTTCTGCCTCTGATTGAATTATAATTGTTATTAATGGTTTGGTTTTTAACCCTGTTTCAATGAAACTTTGTAAATTGCTTGGAGTTTCCGGAAGTAGCGATAGCAATAGCACTTAGACTTATATACCACTTCATAGTGCTTTACAATCCCCTCTAAGAGGTTTACAGAGTCATCATATTGCCCCCAACAATCTGGGTCCTCATTTTATTGATCTCGGAAGGATGGAAGGCTGAGTTAATCTTGAACAGGTCAGGATCGAACACCTGGCAGTGAGCAGTAAATTCGCCTGCAGTACTACATTCTAACCACCGCACCATCACAGCCAATACCAGTAAAGAAGAATATTTAGCTCAGAGTTGACATGAGCAGTGCACTCTGAGCTTAGTTGTTTTCTTGCAGATGTTTTATGACCCAAATTATAGCAGTAACAACATCAGTGCTACTGATGATGATGATGATGATTAGTATTGGTGATGTTACCAATTTGGATCATGAAATGTCTGCAAGCCAACAACCAAGCTCAGAGAGTAACAAGGACCTCTAGTTTCTGGAAGTGTAATTTTAAGTAGGAAAATAAAAGAGCAAAAATCCAATTCACATGACAGGCAAATGAGTATCATCAATGCATATTGAAGCAAAGCCTTATTTGCATTGGCAGTAGACAAGTTCATCTGGCATCATATAATGCATTATTAAGCTGTTGCACTAATGACACACCATGTATTATTGGCATGATGTCATGATATATGCAGTTTAACAGTAACTTCATGCAGTCCAGCATTCTCTATACTCAAGAGATAGCACTGTCTGTCATTTTTTTAAAAAAATATTTTATTTATTAAAATATTTTTATGCCACCCATTCCCCATAAGTTGGATCTTCCTTCCATATGGAACCCGGGGAAATTATGTGGATTGCATGATTAGAAATCAGAACCTCTTCTGAAGTGGTTTAGTCTCAAAGGATGTGCTTGAGAGATAAATGTTAAGGATCGCAATAATTCAATTTTCTTAGCAGTTAAGACTGAATATTTATGCCTGTATGTTTTCAATCCATAGTTCCTTGATGGGAGAATATTAATGATCCATTATTTGAAAATCAAAGGTGCATTTTGCACCTGATGGAGCAACCGGCTTTAAGTGGGTTCAAGATAGGTATCCATGTAATATTTAAAGCTTAGAAGCAGCCAGTTCAATAAACAATGCCTATGCATGCCCTTGGCATCCAAATCCTTTTTAAGGAAATGTCTATTTAACGCCTCTTATTTTTAAGAGCTGGGTATTTGGAAAAGACAAGGGAGAACAGGGTTATTGTACAAAGCTCAAGATTTTCTTGACTCCCAAGCTGTAAGGTCACAGACAGGGTAGCTATTGGAAAAATGATTGATACATCCTGGTTACACTTAACTGAGCAAGCTAATCCTGTTTGCCCTATGTCCCTTCTTTTTTGCTGGATTGCTGCAGAAAGATTAGCTAGCAAAGCACATTATAACTCCAGAAAAGTGGATATGCAGAGAGTGGGACATGCAGCACTGCAACTAAGAGATGACAAGATACCAGTTGTACCAAATGACAGTTTGGCTAGCAGATGACAGGACTCTTAGCTCTTCAGGTGCCACCAAAGAACAACCCAAAGACTGCTAGAGAAAGTGTTCTAGTGGCAAGCTCTTTTGATATCCAATTTAACTTAGAAGTGTTCTATTGCAAACTCTGGGATGCAACATCATGTACCTTGGTTTGAAGCTCACTTAATAGTGAGAGAGGATTAACCAAATGATTAGAATTCTCTGAAATGAATAACTGCAACTTTTGGGGCTATTTAGCTTCAAAAGAAAGCCATTAAGAAGAGCAGAATGGGGTGGAGCTGTATAAAATGAAGAGTGGTCTGAAAAAAATTTCTATTGTTCATATGCAGTTATTACAGAATGCCATCCTTTTATGTTAAATGGCAACCAAGGACAAACAGAAGAAGGCTTATTCAAAACAGGAAAGTCACAGCTACCACACACAGTGACAGCAGTCATAAAGTGACAGCCATATAGTGACAGCTGTAAAGGGGGACTGAATAAATTTATAGAGGATGAGTTCATCAATAGCTAACAGTCTTCATCATTGCGTTTGGTATGCTACTTCCTAAAGGGCAGCATTGTTTAAATGTTATCTGTGACAGGCATTAGAAGAAGGCAAACATTCTCTGAACTGTATGGGTAAGATTCTTGAATGTATTTGATTGACTAGTGATAACACAGAACATCAACAGGTGAGCTGTTGGCATTTTGGATTGTTGCATTTTGCTCACAGGAGAATGTTGACTTGCAAACATGTAGATCCAATTCTACATATTAGAATAGAATAAGCTGGGGGTCTTCTGAATTTATTGTACAAGATGGGCAAGATAGAAGCCTTGCTGCCTTCTGTGGTGCTTAAACTAGAAGAAAATTGTTGTATAATATCCCATAAAGTTCAATGGAAATCTATTGTTGGGTGGATGGTATAAAATACATGTATTTATAATACATGGCTGCCAAAAAAGCCAACACAGTTCTTGGCTGCATAAACAGAGGGATAGAATCAAGATCATGTGAAGTGTTAATACCACTTTCTAAGGCCTTGGTAAGGCCACACTTGGAATACTGCATTCAGTTTTGGTCACCACGATGTAAGAAAGGTGTGGAGACTCTAGAAGGAGTGCAGAGAAGAGCAGCAAAAATGATTAGGGGACTGGAGGCTAAAACATATAAAGAATGATTGCTGGAACTGGGTATGTCTAGTTTAATGAAAAGAAGGACTAGGGGAGACATGATAGCAGTATTCTGATATCTCAAGGGATGCCACAAAGAACAGGGAGTCAAACTATTCTCCAAAGCACCTGAGGACAGGACAAGAAGCAATGGAGGGAAACTTATCAAGGAGAGAAGCAACTTAGAACTAAGGATAAATTTCTTGACAGACAGAACAATTAATAAGTGGAACAACTTCCCTCCAGATGTTCCACTGGAAATTTTTAAAAAGATGTTGAATAACCATTTGTCTGAAGTGGTGTAGGGTTTCCTACCTAAGCAGGGGGTTGGACTAGAACACCTCCAAGGTCCCTTCCAGCTCTATTCTATTCTATTTTTGGAATAAGAATCAGAGTGGAAGGCTGATGCTTTCAAATCAATGTCGTGGAAGGAAATGCAATAAAATGAAACAAGAACCACTTTTGATTAACCATATGATTTGGGTATGACTCAACATTTTAAATTTTTTTTAAAAATAGTTTAAAACTGATGGCAATCAGTCTCTCTCTCTCTCTCTCTCTCTCTCTCTCTCTCTCTCTCTCTCTCTCTCTCTCTCTCTCTCTCTCTCTCTCTCTCTCTTTCTCTTCCTCTCTCTCTCCCCCCTCCCTCTTTCATTGCAGTATGAAGATTCTAGCAAACCAATTATATTGTCTTCATTGATAAATATATCTCTTTTGGTAGACATGCCGTCTCAAAAGACTAGTTTGAGGCAGTTCTGTCTTATTTTTTCAAAGACAGCAGGGAACGATAACGGAGGCAGTTATGTCAGATGGGAAGACAGTGATCAATAGCCAATCCAGTTTGTCTCCTGGCTCCGACTTCTTTGCCATAGCTAATCCAAGATCTGCTAATAAATGGTGCAGGGGTTTTTGTTGGAGAAGATTAGTGCTTTTCTTCATTGTTTCCCTTGACTACAAGCTAGGCATAAGCCTAGAATTATCAAGGTTAAGTTACAAGAAGGTTGATTTTAGTTGAATGTTTGGAGAAATTCCTTAGTTACCAGCTCAGATCCATAATAGAACAGATTGTTTGGAATGCATAATAATTTCTGCTGGAGGATCTCAAGTAGCCAATGAATTGTTTTCACAACACCAAAGTAGGCAATTGTAAGAGAAGTGTGTGACTTAAACATTGTCAAGGCAAAACAGAATCTGGCATACAAAATATAATGCAGTGACTTCAAGATGCGCACCTCCTCTCAGTTACTTTATAGTTATATTTTAGCAGCAGTGCAGAAGTCATTGTGTCCTTCTGAGATGCTTGTTGATTTCTCAAATCTAATCTGCAATCCTGTTGATGGCCTGCCATTTAAATTCTGAATAGGTATTACTTCAGCTCAGCCTTTGTGGACTTCTACCCATGTCAAATTCTAATTTGTCATCTCAAGGTTTGCAGTAATTCCTTTTCCTATAGGAAGGAAGGAGCTGATTTTGGGGGCTGATATGACTTACTTAGCTGCCAAGAAAATAGTATTGGCAACACACCCTTTTTCCCCTAGTTGCTCATCTCCTACTGCATGCAGCTTATCTGTCTTTGCCCCATTCAATCAAGGTCATTTTGAGAATCAGCTCCTTTGATTGTTGGGATTTCAACTATTTACTAAGCCAACTAGCATGTAAGTAACAAGATACACATTGCTATTTATTTCACTTAGTGCCAACTCTTGGGTTATTCAAATGAAAGCTCATCAAATGTCCCAGTTGATCTTATTTGGGAAGAATGCCAAATGATTCTCCATCAGAAATAGGACTTGTCTATCTTTTCTGATCTGGGACCTAAACTTTTCTGCTGATTTTAAAAAGAAATATGCTATATAATCCTTAATGAATAAAAACCACTGATGCAATCCTTCAAAGAACTGTCAATCTAGTTAGGAGGCCTTCTCAAATTTAATAAGGGGAGTGAGTGACAAGAGTTTCTGGTCCTAAAGCTGCTTAGCAGGATTGTGCACTGCTTTGAATTTGATGGAATAAAGGTGCTTTGGGGTACATAATGCATGCACATAATACCTACCTGTGGTTCACCGACAAAAGGGCGAACGACAAAACCGCGCCCGACTAAACCGTGGTGACAAAACCGCGTGTTCTAAAGTGCTCTGACGAATGAGCGCTGAATCGCGCCGACAACAGCGCGGCGACAGAAGCGTGCTGTAAAACTAAACCTAACCCTAAACGTAACCCTAAACATAACTCTAACCCTAACCCTAAACGTAACGCTAACCCTAACCCTAAACGTAATGCTAAACGTAACGCTAACCCTAACCCTAACCCTAAACTTAACCTTAAACCTAACCCTAAACCTAACCCTAAATCTAACCCTAATCCTAATCCTAACCCTAACCCTAACCCTAACCCTAACCCTAACCCTTACCTTAAGTTAAATCGGCTTTCTGTCTCTGCGCTGTTGTCGCCGCGCTGTTGTCGGTGCATTGATGACCGCAGTTTTAGCGATGCGGTTTAGTCGGGCGCAGTTTTGTCGTTCGCCCTTTTGTCGAGTCACGCCTACCTGTAACTCCTTAAGCCAATTATAGCTTTCCCCAGGATCACACTGGAACTGCATGACCTTGGGAAAAGACGACCCGGCTGCTTTAATAAGCTGCAGACAAGTGCAGTGTGCTTGACCCCATGTGCTTTTTTTTTTTTTTTTGCTTTCAAATCCCAGACACTGAACAGCACCTATGCTTCCTTGATAATTTATGATAAGCATAGGTTACTGTCACTTCTGCTTAGTCTCAAAGGATTTCAGCAGTTCTTGTTCCTCCATGAATCAAAGCAACAGAGGCTATCTTAGACAGGGCTGACAGAAGGCCCCGTGTCACTATTCATCTTTGCTGTAAACCTTAGCCAGGGTAACAGGTGGAAGGCCAAGGATCACCTCAACAGAAGAGGAGGAGAATAGGAAGTGCCACGGGATCTATCTCCTTGTATTTTCAAACTGGGATGTAAATGAAATCACAGCAGGTGACAGTCCCGAGCTGACCTTGGTTGACTTCAAGAATGCTGACAGAAATCAGGGTTCATTTGCCTTTGGACACAAGGCAATCAAGAAATCCCAAAACTGGATAGTTGACTAGAAAATGGGTAAAAAAAAATAGTTTGGAAAAAGACAAGAGCAAATCATTTCTGTATTGCTTTCAAGCATTGGGAAGGATCATGTGCATGGATCCCATGCAAAAACCAAGTTCTAAAACATAAGCACAATTGTCTAGTTGCTGGTAGCTTTGCAACTCTCATTCCCAATCCTGCATGCAGGGTTTAGAACAGAACATTCTGCTTTTAAAAGGACCTGCTTTCTTGAAAAGCATGATTGCAGACATAGGCAAGCCTGCCAACAAGTATTGCTTTCCCACTTTAAACATTTCTATTTTCCTGATGCCAGAGATTTTGTTTGCCCCCCTCCCTTTTTAAGATGAGGAAGCATGTGGTTTCTGAAAAAGTGGGCAATTAGATCCCAAAACTGAATGAAGCAGGATGATGCTAAAACGGTTTAAATTCCAACAAACAAATCAAATTAAATCCACACATTTCATGATGATGCACAATATGTTGTGTTTTATTTTTTTCCTTCTGTTACGTTCCAAATTAAAATTCACTGCCAAGGGATGGTTTCGGATTTATAGGTTGTGCAGCTTGTTTTATATCTCTGGTGGGGTGGATACAAGATTAATCTCTTTGCTGCTATAATTAGGTTAGCCCCACACCCAGAAGTCTTAATGAAATTCGTCTGGGAAAAAAATTATTTGGAAAAAAATATAGCTAATAGCATTTGTTAGAACCCACAATGTCAAAAAGATAGTGTAGATGCCATGATGTCATTGCATGTATGACACTTGCCAATACTTGCCTCATTTTGAATTTGATAAAAGCACATCATTTGCATTTGTCATGCATGTGATGTCACTTGCCCCCTTACCCAAGGTGGCGCAGTGGTTAAAAGCAGCACTGCAGGCTACTGCTAGATCAGCAGGTCAGCGGTTCAAATCTCACCGGCTCAGGGTTGACTCAGCCTTCCATCCTTCCGAGGTGGGTAAAATGAGGACCCAGATTGTTGGGGGCAATATGCTGACTCTCTGTAAACCGCTTAGAGAGGCCTGAAAGGCATATGAAGCGGTATATAAGTCTACTGCTATTGCTATTACCCATTCTCTGTGAAGGCTAATGAATCCCCACAATCTTGAGTACTCTTGGCTGTAGTTAAATGTATTTCCGGGAGGCTCACAATGGCTATGTGTGTTTATGTTATGCTACAAAATCAGTAAGGGTGTATGTTGGCTCAGCAGTTAAAGCAGTTGTCAACCATGAAGCTGGCAGAGCCTGGGTTCGAGACCCAAGCATCACCAATAGGGTCCATTTCTTTGCCCCAGCTCCTGCCCACCTAACATATCAAAAAACATGCCAATGTGAGTAGATAAATAGGTACCACTTTGGTGGAAGGGTAACAGCATTCTGTGATCCTTCGTATATGGTCATGCTGGCCCTATAACCATGGAAATATCTTTGGAGAACACCAGTTCTCTCGGCAGAATGGAGACTAGCATGACCCCTGACACAATGGGACAGGAGAAAACTTTACTTTTACAAAGCCAATGTATTCATTGCTGGGAGTTTCAGATTGCGTGCGTGTGTGTGTGTGTGTGTTGAAGTGAGGGTTTCCTTTTTATTTTATTTTTTTAAGGTATAGTAAGTGTTCTGACCCCCCCGGCCTGTGAATAAACCAGAACACAGCCTTGGCTGTTTGCCACTGTTCAATTACTAAGATAACGAATCCTTTGGCTGAGGGCCCAGGTAACTCACGTTCAGTAGAGTAGCTCTGCAGCAACCCAGATAGTTCAAACGAAGCAACGCAGATAGTCCAAACAAACAGACACGACTAGAATACACAGATAGATTTTCTTAATTACTAATTTGAACGGTTGTTTCCTGCAAATGTCCCTTCCGAACACCTCACCTATAATCTCTCTTGGAAGGGGCCAATCAACAACTACTTGTGCTTAATCATCTTCTGTGAGTCTGCCTATGGGGTTGCTGCTTCCGTTTCTCAGCCCTTCTCAATCTAGCATCAGGGATAAACTGCCTTTGATCCTCCCCACTGCTCCATGCCTCAGGTGCCTCCTGGTGGCCAACCAGCCTCTCTGGTCCCTGCTCTGAGTCTGAACCTTGCCCAGGGTTCTCCACATCGTTCAGGGCAGACTCATATGGTTCCTCGCTATCCGAGTCCATCAGCAGCTCAACCGGATCCTGCTGGGCCCACAACAGTAAGCCTATTTTAGCTTACAGTAGTGTTAACGAGTTTCCTGCCTCACTATGAAGGGAAATTAACATTGAGTGCAAAGTCAGACTATGTCCTCAGAGATACAGGAAGGGGAGGGAACATTTGTATATGAAGCTCGGACATATTTTGCCTATTCCTACTGTAGTGCTTAGGGATGCGATGGCTCAGTGGCTAAGACACTGAAAGGTTGGCAGTTTGGCAGTTCGAATCCCTAGTGCCTTGTAATGGAGTGAGTCCTGAAAGCACGTAAAAATGTAAATAGAAAAATAGGGACCACTTTGGTGGGAAGATAGCATTCTGTGTGCCTTCGGCGTTTACTCCTGCCGGCCACATGACCACGGAGACGTCTTCGGACAGCGCGGGCTCTTTGGCTTTGAAACGGAGATGAGCACTGCCCCCTAGATTCGGGAACAACTAGCACATATGTGCGTGGGGAACCTTTAACTTTACCTTTACTTTAATGCATGGTCAAGCATGTTTCATTCAGTAAGCAATGGTCCCACAGACCATGATTTAGTGTGAAATGCAACCTACCCAAAATCTCTTGAAGAGCACTGAATGGGCTATATTTTTCATTTGACTCAGTGCTCCCCTGCTGATAATGCTAAAGATGGCAATCATACTAAAAGTTGGATGGAAGATTTGTACTCATTACTTTGCCAATAGTTATTAACTTGTTAACCTGGATGGCTTGGCACACGGGGAAGTAACATCAGTAAGATAAGTATATAAAGCATTGGGTTTCAGCTGTATACCTTGGGCTGTCTGAATGCACCAGTGAGTTCTGAAGATGGAAGCATTTTCATTAACACACTTCCTGATGAATCTCTGTTTTTATATCTGCATCGTTTCTTTCTTTGAACACCCAGCTCAACTTGTAATAAGCAATAAAGCCCTATTTTATAGAAATGCTCCTTCGAGTTGACGTGATTTCCCTGCCAAATTTTGTGTTACCAATGCCATGACTGTGTAGCAGCAAAAGCAAAGAGGAATTGGAGAAGTGGAAGGGCAAGTTATGGTGGGAAAATAGATGTTTTCAATGAGTTTTTGGAAACAGAGATAATGAGCTTGGAAGCAAAGCTGAAAGAGACAAAGGAGATGGGTACCGGGACATGCCTGGCAGATTGTGCAGATTGATTCTGGCACCAGAGAGTGAAAATGAGTTTGGTTTGGGAAAGAGAATATTCTCTGGTCTAAATTTGCATAGGTTGCATGTCCCTTCCAAGGCAATTGGATAACAACTCGGTTCCACCACAAAAGCGCGTAGGACAAAATCGCGTTCGACAAAAGCGCGCTGTGACATCATCACAGCGCGACGAAAAAGTTCGAAAAATGTAAAAATAAAGCGAAAACCTTACCCTAAGCCCCCCAAACCTAACCCTAAACCTAACCCTAAACCTAACTCTTAACCTAACCCTAAACCTAACCCTAAACCTAACCGTTAAAGTAACGAAAAACCTAACGCTAACCCTTAACCTAACCCTAACGCTAACGCTAACGCTCTAAAGCTAGCCCTAACCCTTACCCTTACCCTTACCCTAACCCTAACCCTAACCCTAACCCTAACCCTAACCCTAACCCTAACCCTAACCCTAACCCTTACCTTTATGTGAATCAGCTTGCTTTAATTTAATTTTTATTAATTTTTATTTGAATTTTTCGATCTTTTTCGTCGCGCTGTGATGACGTCAAAGGCGCGATTTTGTCGATCACGCTTTTGCCGTCCGCGCTTTTGACGGGTCACGAACAACTCTAGATGCCAAATACTCAACTTATAACCCCAACTGAGCCCAACTTTTTCTGTTTCTGAGCAAGACAGTTGTTAAGTGAAATTTGCCCCATTTTATGCCAAGTTGTTAAATGAATCACTGCAGTTATTAAGTTAGTAGCATGGCTGTTAAGAGAATATAACTTCCCTATTGACTTTGCTTGTCAATTAGTCACAAAATGAGTCCGGGTTAGGGTTAGGGTATATAAATGTATCTTATGTGATTTTCCAAGGTAAACAGTTTATTAAAGTCTTTTCTGGAATCCTTGCCATCTCCAGGGCTGCACCCAAGGCCATGTTTAATAGTCTAGTAAGGGTTGGCCAAGAGGGACATGGTAGTTCAGTGGCTAAGACATTGAGTTTGTTGATCAGAAAGTTGGCAGTTGGCAGTTTGAATCCCTAGTGCCACGTAATGGAGTGAGCTCCCGAAAGCACGTAAAAATGCAAGTAGAAAAATAGGGACCATCTTTGGTGGGAAGGTAACAGCCTTCCGTGCGCCTTCAGTATTTAGTCATGCCGGCCACATGAACATGGAGACGTCTTTGGACAGCGCTGGCTCTTCGGCTTTGAAACGGAGACAGGCACCGCCCCCTAGAGTTGGGAATGATTAGCATATATGTGTGAGGGGAACCTTTTCCTTTAAGAAAATATGACTTATGAGTCCTTTCAAGTAGACTATCTTATGTGTTCAGCTATATTTCTCTTTTCCTTTGGAAAGGTAAAAACTCTTGATTCTCATATAGGTTATAATAGGAAAGAAAATTGTCAGGGCTAATATTTTTAGTCAGTAATTCACTATTTGGAAAATAAAAGATATTGTTAAAAAAAAGGGATGGCCAAGTAGTGACAGAAACAATATGCACATTCCTACTACAATACATTTGTCAAGGCTCTTCACATCACTCATTCCTCTTGGGTTGTTATTGAGGCTGGCAGTGCCAAGTCAGAGATCTATCAACAAAATACTAGAACTGAGTTTTCTTTAGTTTGGTTCCAGGTAGAAGTTGAAAACTTTGCTGGGGTGGAAGAGACGTTCCTAAAAACATCAACCCAAAAGGAAGCTGCAGCAAAAACACTTTTGCGAAAGGTTGCTCTCCGAATGTGTAAATTGGATGGGTTTGTTTAAGTAAAAGAAATATTTATTTGGGCCTTTCAAGGCAATTTGCAACATCACAATGTCAGCTGAGTGCAAGCTTGTAAAATCAAAATGCATTAAAATAAGGTCTGTAAAATGACTTACGGGCAGGATAGTTTGAAAATAAATGAGAAACCTTGCAAAACGATGGTGATAAAATACTAACCTATCTTTTTAAAATTGTCATACTTTTGGGGATTGGGAAATGGGGTATTTCGGCCCCATTCTGTTCCCTGGGTAAATGAGGGCAATTGCTGACAACCTTTAACCAGTCCTTGCAGTTGGAAGTAAAGACAAAATGATATGAATAAAGGAGGAGAAGCCAAATGTACCACCTCCAAAAGTGTGGTCTTCAGCTTGCAAATGGCTCAGCCCATAGCTGAGAAACACTTGCCAACTTTGTATCTGCCTCCCTACCGAGTGATGCTCAAGGCCATAAACTGCATCTCCCCACAACCTTCATTCTCAACAGCAATTGGTACAACTATTATCTCCCAGCTGGTCCAGATGTGATGGCCCACAGCTTACATGATTGCTTGCTAGCTTTAGCGCTGGAGTCTTCATGATGTCCAAATAACTGGAATCAGGCAACCATATGGAGCTGTGGTGGCGCAGTGGTTAGCAGACAGTAGTGCAGGCTGCTTTTGTTAACTGCTGGCTGCTGGCAGTTCGATGCTCACCGGCTCAAGTCCATCTTTCTGAGGACCCAGATTGTTGGGCGCAATAGGCTGACTCTGTAAACTGCTTAGAGAGGGCTGTAAAGCACTGTGAAGCAGTATATACGTAAGTCTAAGTGCTATTGCTATTGGCATCCTACTTGGCACATCTCCTGATAGTCTGCCCCTTATGATGTGCTATGGTGTTGGGGAAGATGCCATGCTTCCCTCTGCTCCCCTCATTCTCTACCTTCTGGCCTAATGGGTGAAATGCATTTGATATCAGTCCTTTTAAACTCCTGGAAGGAAAGAACCATTTTTTCATCTTACCCCCCTGCTCTCATCAAGGACTGTGGATATGCAGGAATTTGATGTTGCCTTTGTGATCTTCTGGTGGTCCTCTCCATTGTCATCTATTCCAATTCTTTGGTCAGGGATTCATTATCCATGAAATAGTCTCCTGCAGTTTCTTCTTATCTTGCTTTGTAAGCTGATCTCTTCTTCTTTTTAAAAGTTTGTCTCCAGCTCTCTACATTCATTCAACTGTTTTCAAATTAGTTTTGCTGCATGCTGTCTCCTCACAGATAAGCTTAAAATGAGGTCTCTTATCTCTTGTACATCAGCCACCAGTGGCTTGAGAACACTTTGCATTAGGTTCTCTTTTGATGGGAATATCCTTTATCAACAAAATGCCTTAAAATATGCATTGTCTGAAGAATACAGAAGTTTATAGATGAGATTAGGGTTCAACAGCCAGGGTACAATAAGGTAGGTCTTAATTCAAGACAGAAGCTTCTTGAATCTTTGGGTTCAAATGTTGTAGTAAGCTACTCTGATTCTTACTCTAACGATATAGAAAAGTCTTATTTTGCATACTGAATAAATCTGGGAAATTAAGATGTTTCTTTGCACAAATTTCTTTCCCCATCTAAACAGCAGAGTATGTTACATGAGAGAAATCTAGTTGGCATCAGACATGGCAGGCATTCTTCTTCTCCACCTAGTAGTTTGAAATCTTATGGGACTTCTGCAAATCATTGGAACAGGATCTTTCTTTATTACAGTCCTTGTCCAGTCTTGTAGGATAATCCAATTTTCATTTGGCATGGAGAACAATGGCGGATTCCCCTACCCACTCTTGTTCGGAGTTTGAGTATATTTAATTTGCTAGCAGCATTTGTCAGCCTGCTTCATTGTGTATAATTCAGTCTGTAATTTGGAGAGGCTTCAAAAGCCTTTTGTCATTCAGAGCTCTGTGGCCAGATTGCTACAGGTTTTTCTTGCTCCAGTGGTTTTTAGATTATGAAGAATCTTGTATCATTATGTCAGAGAAAATGAGCAGTCAATCTGTTAAAGAATTTGTAGAGTCATCATCTTCACTAATTAATTTATTGATTAGCCAGCCAATTGAACATACACACACACACACACACACACACACACACACACACACACACACACTCAGTATATATTCTTTTGAGATTTTGGAATGATAACCAAACAAACTAATTATTGGGAAAAAACAAAATCCAGTGCGTTGGTTAACTTTGTTTTTTTTAAGTATGCTACAGTTGGCTGAGTTCACGTATTTCAAGCCATTGATCACGATTACAAGATATAATTTTAGCCATTGTCTATCCACTGCAGGATGAAGGCCGCTTCCACATGTTTCCAGCCCATACAGTCCTCATCTTTCTTTTGCAACTGGGCCCACAATACTTGTTGATGTCATTGATCCATCTTGTTTTAGGTCTGTTTTGTGGATCAAGTGGGATCCATTCTATGACTGCCGTGGTCCACCTGCCATCAATTCTTCTTGCTATGTGTCAAGCCCATTTCCATTTCAATTCTTTTACTCTCTTGATGATATTGAATACTTTTATTTGTTCTCTAATCCATCTGCAGGTCTTTCTATCTTGCCTTGTAATGTTGAGCATGTATCTTTCATTGGCTCTTTGTGCCACAGATAATAGACCAAAAACAAGCTAACCTATGAAGTCTTAAAAGGATGGACCAGACCACGTATTGGCAACCTTAAACACCAGAGGTGGGTTCCTACCAGTTCGCACCAGTTCGGCAGAACCGGTTCGTCAAATCTACCGAACCGGTTAGAAGAGGTTCCACCAGTGGACCCGGAAAGCAGCCCACACCTACAGAAGAGGTTCCAAAAATTTTTGAAACTCACCACTGACACACACACACACACACAGAGAAAGAGAAAGAAAGGAAGAAATAAAGAAATGAAAAAAAGAAAGAAAAAGTGAGAGATGAAAGAAAAAAAGGAAAAAGGGACAGAGAGAAAAAAGGAAGGAAAGAGAGAGAGAGAGAAAGAAAGAAAGAAAGAAAGAAAGAAAGAAAACACATGGCCAGCAAGCCACTCCCACCAGGTCATATGGCCGGCAAGCCACTCCCACAAAGGAGGCCACACCCACAGAATAGGTTCGAAATTTTTTTGAAACCCACCACTGTTAAACACTCAAAGAGCCACAAAAGTCCTGAACAAAAGCCCCCTGTTCACTTGTGGAGCCAACCAGAAGTCTGGTTCCCCGCGGATAGTCTCCTCTTGGTGTGGTGTCATTTTTGCTCTGCCAACCAGAAGTCTGGATCCCCCATTATAGAGTCTCCTCCTAGCATGGATTCTTTTTCCTCTGCCAACTGGAAGTCTGGTTCCCCCACCATAGTCTCCACCTAGCGGTATGTCCTTTTTCTTCTACCTATCCTAACCAAAAGCCCTAACCCTAACCCTATCAATTGTGGAGCCGATCGGTGACAGGGAGCTGCAGCAGAGGGATGAAAGAGCCACATGCGGCTCCGGGGCCATGGATTGCCGACCTCTGGAACAGACCGTCCACTCAGGCATGCAGAATAAGAGTACATCAGGATGGACTGTAACATTAGAATGGAATTAACTCAGGATCTGGCTCTCCATCATGAAGATTTCAAGCCAATAAATAATAGAGTTAGACTGGGAATGAGCTTTCTGTATCTTACCTTTTTTGTCCCAGTTTCTTGTAATTTTCAGCTTGATAAATTATAATTTAATACCTAGAATCACTCATTCTATGTTTGTGAGACATATTCCAATCCCATCAGTAACATGCACTATGCCTCAATGACTCAAATTTATCATGGGGAATGTAATTCAATGTATGTAAAAAGCTGACAGATTTGGGAATATTAGGCAATATTATTTGTAAATTGTCTCTATTGAGATATATACTTTTACTTCTATGTTGTGTGTGCCCCTCCCCTCCTGTCAGGAATGAAATCCACACCCGAAGGTTAAATTAAACTGATTTATTGCTAACCATGCCTATACACAAGTATCCTTCTCAACTAATGGTTAATACTTGCTAAGAGTTAGATACGGGTGAATGGAATTCACAGGGAGGTTGGAATTAGTTGTCTTGTTGCTAGGTGGCTACAGATTCTAGGCTGATCTCTCTTTTAACTTTGCCCTCAAATTCTGCCACTCTTCCTATGCCTCTTTGTCAAACACTGTAGATTTATAAAATAAATGAGACTTGCTGGAAACGATATACAGAATACTGATGGGAAGGCTGTTAATAAAGTTTACGAATCAAAACTTTGGTGTTAAGTTTTGCCATGTGTCTTTTCTCATATAAAAAGATGAAGGCTGTTCCTCTAGCCAGCATATGGTCTCTTTCCCTTATGTTTAGACTTTTGTTTTCTCTCTTAATTTTTCTCACTTTTCAACAAACATCCCCATACATTTCTCAATTATCCTTCCATCACCTCCTCCCACTTAGCCAGTAGTGTTAAACCAACATTCAAAGTGTTTGTCCCCTGGAATCTAGAATCATGAAACAGGTTTGGGATTAGGAGAGCAGGAAGATATCACCATACTGAACATATTTTATGGAGAAACGTCTCTAGAATGGAAATGGCCTCAGTATGGAGCTACACTGTCTTAAGATGTCTTATTTCAAGAAGAAGACATGGCTTTAGAGAAGGACGGCTTCATGTTTGGGGCTCCTCAAGTCAGAGCAGATAGTGTAGTTTTAAATTCATTCTTCAAGTTAAAGAGTAATGGCCCTAATCTCCCAAAATCTCCAACTTGGTAAACATGTTGATTGTGGTAATAGTTGTGCCAGCAGCTGGTATCCCAATGCTCAAACTGGTTAATATTGCACTGGCCAACTCTCAATAACGATCTGGTTGTTATCTCTCCCTCCAATGACAGTGACCACACCCCTGTTTTTCAATCAGCAAAGATCCAGCAAATTGCATCAGCCCAGCTGGCTCTTATAAGTTATTTTTTTTGCTTTTACGGCTCCAATATATTTGTGCGTATAAAACAAGGAAGGAGCAGTAGCCTTGAAACAGGCTGATGTTGGTGGGAAAGGCTAGAATCTCAGTTCTTCTTGGCTGTAGAGTGAACTTGCAATGAGAAAGAATTGAATGGCAATGAAATATTTATTTTTGGATGCAGCTCAATAATTGGGTTGGGGCCAAGGGTAATGTGAATCAGTACAGACTTTGTTTATAAAGAACTTAAAGGTATATCAGTTTCACGCTGGTATTGATTCCAAGTGACTTCATGGACACGGGGACATAGTTCACTCAATTTGTTACCAGCTATTTCTGGGATGTCCAGAAATATGCATCGTTTTGGTGTTAGTTAAGCTTGATGTTTTTTTTTTCTTGCAAACATTTGTTTGCCTGTTACGACGGTTGTCCCTTATTCATATGTTGATTGCTGGGTGTGCAATCAAGAACACTCTTAAGATGAAACAATGCAGCCAATCAAGCCAAATCAGAAACAGGTTCACAAACTATAAGGCAGGTGGGAAAAACTGCCCCATATAAACTACCAGCAATCCCAGCTCTTAAGTTAAAGCAATGATGTTATTATCTATTTTGGTAAGAAAACATTTGCAAGGAGAAAACCAAGCTCAGCTAACACAAAGTTCCCAACATTTCAATTTTGAGCTGCATACATTTCCCATTAATTTGCTTCCATTTCCCATCTAATGTGATGATGAACTTATCCATTCAGTCATGTTCAATTCTTGGGGATTTCGGGGGGGGGGCAGTCCTCCCCACATCTTCCAGTCTTGCATTACTTTTTGGGTCATTATATGCCCCAGGTGGTGTCAGCTTTGATGGTGTCCAGCTGCTGTGTTCTTTGTTTCCTTTACCACTAACTTTTCCTAGCATAATTGCTTTCTCCAGTGAATTCCCCTGCATGACATGGCCAAAGCAAGTGAGATGCAGTTTCGTGATATGTCTTCTAGTGACATGTCCGGTGTCATGTCCTCCAGTATTTGGTTGTTAGTCACCTTTGCTGTTCAAGGAATACACAAGAGCCTTCTCCACTTCCACAGTTCAAACGAGTCAATCTAATGTACAGTGCTGGAATTTTTTTTGTAGTTACCCATCCACATTCTTGTTAGGCACAATGCTGCCTAACTTTTGAATTGAAATGAAGCATGTGTCAGGCCGGCAGTTAATTTCCTTTTTTAGAATCTTTGGCCTGCCACACTTTCTATTAATTCACTATGCTATTTCATTAGTGTAGTAGTTGGGAGGGGGGAATAGAAAGGAGTAGAATGGTGGAATGTGTTGTTGTCATTCTTTTCTAGAAGCCCAAGGTCATCTTTTGTCTTTGCACCTCTGCACCTGACCGGAACCAGCTGGGTGGAGATGCCAGCGTGACCGAAGAAGATTGGACCACGTGATGGATTTATGGGTGTGGGGATAAGATCATGAACTTTCAACTGGGTGGAATCCCAGGATGTTTCAGATTTGGGATTCCACAGGCATTGCCAACGTGTCTGTCTTATTAAATTGGAAATTTAAGGATACCTCTGCCTTGGACTCTGATTTAATTCTGCATGATATTTGGTACGCTGACAGCATGTTTGCTGCAGTGGTTAAAGGCATTGGATTAGAAGGCAGGAAATCCTGAATTCTAATCTTGAATAGAATAGAATTCTTTATTAGCCAAGTGTGATTGGAAACACAAGAATTTTGTCTTTGGTGCATATGCTCTCAGTGTACATAAAAAAACAAGATATATTTGTCAAGAATCATAAGGTAGAACTGCAGAAGATATCGGGGAGCTGGTTTGGGGGTATGACCAGCCTGGGTCACTTCCGGTTCTGCAACTCACCATTACTGGTTCGGCCAAACCGGGAGCAACCAACCTCTGGTTACAGGGTACAAATAAGCAATCAGGAAACAATCAATACTAATATAAATCATAAGGATACAAGCAACTAAGTTACAGTCCTGCAGTCATAAGTGAGAGGAGATGGGTGATAGGAATGTTGAGAAGACTAATAGTAATGGTAATGCAGTCTTAGTGAATAGTTTGACAGTGCCAAGGGAATTATTTGTTTAGCAGAGTGATGGCATTCGGGGAAAAAACAATTCTTGTGTCTACTTGTCTTTAGGAAAAAAAATTAGGAACAAAAGCCAGCTGGATAACTTTGGGCCACTCGTATACTCTCAGCTCTAGGAAAAAGGTAGTGGTCACCCATTTCTTAAATGTTGCCAAGAAAACTGCATAGATTTCATCACCAGAACTCAGGGTTGACTTGATAGATGATTATCACAACAGATATATCTCTCATAGCATTTTGCAGCCTTCCTTTAGGAAGAATGGGGAAGGGAAAAGGGATGGATGAGATGAATGGTGTGGAGCTCCTGAGATCCCCTTTTCAACTCTACTGGGTCCAGCACTTCTCGGATGCCTTTAAAATAATGCCCATTTCAAAAACCTCAGTTTAAGGTTTTATTTTTAAGGTTTTGTGTTCAGTTCTATTGATAAATATAACAACTGGCTGAAACACAAGAACATTAGTCAATTTGAATTAGTTATGATAGCAGTGTTCCAGTATGTGAGGGACTAACACAAAGAGGAGGGGACCAACCTATTTTCACCAGAAGGCAAAACAAGAAACAGATGGAAACTAACCAAGAAGAGAAGCAATCTGGAATTAGGGAGAAACTTTCCAACAGTGAGGACACTTAACCAGTGGAACAACTTGCCATCACTTTAAGAAGAGACTGGACAGCCACTTGTCTGGAATGGTATAGGGTCTCCTGCTGGATCAAGGGGTTGGACTGGAGGATCTCCAAGGTCCCTTCCAATTCTGTTATTCTGTTAATAGCAAGCCTAGATTTGATGTGACAATTAATGCCAAACAGAAGCATTAACAGAGACAAAAGATCTGAAGACACTCTGTCAAGAATAAAATATTAACCCCAATTACTTGGGCATTTGTACCAACTGCCCAGGGCAGATTGGCTAATGCTAATGCAAGGGCTCCAGGTCTAATTGTCTCATGGAGCCAAGCATTAAAGATGAAGCCTTCCAAGTCCATAAAGGTAAAGGTTCCCCTCGCATATATGTGCTAGTTGTTCCCGACTCTAGGGGGTGGTGCTCATCTTTGTTTCAAAGCCGAAGAGCCAGCGCTGTCCGAAGACGTCTCTGTGGTCATGTGGCTGCCATGACTAAACACTGAAGGTGCACAGAACACTGTTATCTTCCCACTAAAGTGGCCCCTATTTTCCTACTTGCATTTTTACATGCTTTCGCACTGCTTGGTTGGCAGAAGCTGGGACAATTACAGGAGCTCATTCCGTGACATGGTGCTAGGGATTCAAACCGCCGAACTGCTGACTTTTCTGGTCGACAAGCTCAGTGTCTTAGCCACTGAGCTACCATATCCCATCCAAGTTCATAAGAATGCCAAAATGAAACCTTTTCTTTGGAGCTCTTCTATCAGTTTGCAATTGCTGGGAGGGGAACCACAGGAGAGATTAGAAAGCCAAAGGTTACTGAAATTATGGAAGAAAATGATCTTTCCCTTTCCCCCCTCCCTTCTTCTTTCCTTAGGGCAGCAGTTGAAGCTCTGGCAGCTTTGTTGAAATCAAGTAAGCTTTTCTACCCATCTCTTTTCTTTTCTCCCTACGCAATGTTTCCTGGGCCGTCTGTGTAACATAGAAATGTTCTCATTTCTATAAAGTGTCTCCATCTCTTCCCCTCTTTCATTCTAATTAGGATCACTCCTCAGGACACTGCAACAGGACACTGAGACTGCAGAAATGCAATGCAGGGGACATGTGATACTTTGAGCATGTCACACTATATTTACCTCACTTTAGGGTACAGTACACGAGATATTAAAAAAAGAAGAAGAAAGTTGCCAAGTTGTCAATGCCACCTCTAAAACGGGCAGCATTTATAATGTAGTTGTTTCTCAGGTCTACTGGACTGTTTTCTCCTGGATTCGGAGAACAATTTAGGGCAGGAGAAATCCTTGAGATTTAGGCAGCCTGAATGTGGGCGCTGCCGCAAAATGGTGGTTGTGACTAGTCATTTGTGACAGAAGTCAAAAGAAGGTTAATTCTTGGTTCAGCTCTTTCCCTTCTGCCAAGAGGTTCTCTACTTACAAATGTCTTGTTTTCTTCTTCCAACTTAAGCACTGAGATTTATCGCCCTTGTTTTATTTTGCAAGAATGCCTATAGGACATATGACGGCTCGAGGGCATTTTCGTAGGTAGGAATGATGATAAAGTAAGGAGGATGCTGTTAGAACAATTAATCTAGGGCAGGGAATTGTGTAAGCAGCAGCAATATGTTGTCTATTTGAACAGATAGAACAGATAGTTTGAATCATACTTGAATTGCAAATTCCATGAAATGTTTTCCTTCAGCATGTTTCAATAAGGCGTGTAACTTAATTCCTGGAGAATTAATTTCACAATAATCTTTAACAGTGGGAATATGTGGAGTTATTGTCCATAAATAATTGGAGGTGCAAGGCTAAAAATATTAGAATGGTTCGCCTCCAAAAACCATTCCAATATTAGTTTTACAATAATGGATTTGCTAAGAATGATTCAGTGTCTGGCCCTAGAGAAATAAAATGGAATGGAATGGAGAGTGGAGTGTAGAGTGTAGAGTGTAGAGTGTAGAGTGTAGAGTGTAGAGTGTAGAGTGTAGAGTGTAGAGTGTAGAGTGTAGAGTGTATAGAGTATAGAAGAGTAGAGTAGAGTAGAGTAGAGTAGAGTAGAGTAGAGTAGAGTAGAGTAGAGTAGAGTAGAGTAGAATAGAGTAGAGTAGAGTAGAGTAGAGTAGAGAATTCTTTATTGGCTAAGTGTGATTGGACACACAACAATTTTTTCTCCAAAGCATAAGCTCTCAGGGTATCAACACTGATGTTGATGTACCCCAATATTTGATGTACCAGACCTACTAAAAGAAAGAAGTGATGGACTTTTACATCACTGCTGCCACCACTGTCCCAGTGGGATCTTTGTGACTTCAAGGAGAGATGAGATGACATTTTGGAAACCAGGATATTGGCTTAGCAGCTTGTATATATCTGTATTTTTTTGTGGAGGAGGAAAAGTTCCTGGTGACAGAGAAGGAAAGCTTTGGAGAATCACTGAGCATTGCTAAGTTATGGTGACACTCAGCTGCAGCCTTATTTATGCAGAGTTTAAAGTATTTACTAAATGAAAGAACGGTCCCTCACACAATCCTGCACAAAGGATGAATGTTCCTGAAGCCAGTGTTATATCATCCTGTCTCTCTTTCTCCCATCCCAAAACAACTTGGGCATTTATTACCAGAATTTAATAAAGCTTTGTATCCAATCGAAGAACGCTTTTTCTCCATCAATCTTCTGGATGGTGAATCACAAGCCTATGTTGCCCTTTTCCACTCTCGCCCATGAGTGTCCCTTCCTTTTTACTGCCCCAAATCTTTGCACAGGCTTTAATGAGTCAAAGGAATCAAAGAGAGAAGCAACCTAGAACTAAGGAAAATTTTCCTAACTGTGAGAGCAATTAATCAGTGAAATGCAAGGGTGGGCTTCAAAATTTTTAGCAAGGGGCTCTTTGCCTGGTTGCTGGGTGGGCATGGCCATGGAGGGTGTGGCCTAGTTGGCTTCTTGCACCATGGCTGGGGGTGTGTGTCCTCCTCAAGCTCTGGAAGCTTTCATTGAGCCTCCAGGAGGGCGAAAATGGCCTCCCCAGGCTCCAGAGGACCTGTGGAAATGAGCCCGTTTATGGCCTTCCTGAACTTCCAGTAGGCCCATTTTTTACTTGCGAGCCTCCATGTGCACCCTGCACTTACCAGCATCGAAAGCAGGCTGTGTGGGAACTCCTGGGAGGGGCAGGGTGAGGTGGGCTTGGCCAGCCAGGAGTGGGATTTGTGGGTTCTCCGAACTGCACAGAATCTTAGCTAAAGGTTCTCCCAAACCTCTGCAAATCCCCAGCAGCCTTCTGAAATGCCTTGGCTTCATTAATTGTGGGTACTCCATCACTAGAGGTTTATACTAAGAGATTGGACAACCATTTGCCTGAAATGGCATAGGGTCTCCTGTTTGAGCAGTGGGCTGGACTAGAAGACCTCCAAGGCTTCTTCCGACTCCGTTATTCTGTTAGGAACATTAGGATTCACGTGCTTTTTGTGAAAGAAAAGCGATAGAAGTTGCTCTTTAAAATCCTACTGATTGAAGTTCTCAATTCACAAATAATACGACAGCATCAATCTTCAACCTATATTGAAAGGTCAGATTATTACAATGAGGAAACGCCTCGATTTAGGTTTTAAATCTTAATCTGCCAAGTCTGGTGCTACCTTTACCTTTTAGAATGGAAACGAATATTAAGAAAAAAGAAATCAATGGGAACAGATTTTTTTTTTTAAAAAAATCCCTTCTCTTTTGCTCACCAGCTCCAGGGATCTGACATTATTGAAGTAGCATTAAAGCAAAACCATGAGAATGGAGGTGGGTTTTTTTTATTAACAGTGTTACTGAGAGAGAGAGAGAGAAAAACCTTCCTTTTCCAGTTTTTTTGGCAAGAAATATTCCTTAAGAAGATCATCTTCTCTGACTTTATACTTCTCTTCTTTCATATGGGCTCCAGTTGCCCTCTGTTTTATGGTTAACCTAGATAATGCACAACCTGCTTCAGTTCCTAATTTAATGCAATATATTTAGCGTCCTGGTCTAATTTTGGATTAAGTAGTTGGTGTAATGCTTTCCTCTCAGATTTCTTTTAAATAAATAAATAAACAAATAAACGTCTTACCACCAAAAGGTAGCTTTAAGGATTTAAAAAAACCGCAGCATATTCCTCCATTCGCATCAGTGAAGTTTGTAGCTATTTCTCCTGTGTTTGAATTTTTTAAAAATTAGGAAGAGTGTTGAATGCTACCATATCATAACACAGGGAATCTCCATGGAGACCCCGCTGATTTAATGCAAGTTTTACCTCTGCTTGGCACATAATGGGAGCTAAAATTATTGTGTGGAGGAAGCATTGTGTGTTATACTTTGATCAGGCATACATTAATGAAATTATTGCACATGTAATAGAAAATTACAACTTTTGTTCCTTTGTTCAGTGGGTGTAGGTTCTGAATATATTTCAGTTATTAAACAGCAAAGTTTCTCATTTCTATTCTTGATCAAGAAAACTAGCCAATGCATATATAGAATATATAGAATCATAGAGCTGGGAAGGACCTCAAATGTCTTCCAGTCTTATCCTCTGCTCAGATCTGTAAACCTTACCACCCTGATCAAATGATTGTCTCTTGAAAACCTTCAGTGATGGAGCATGTTAGTGTTTGAGTTCTGAGTCTTGAAAAAACGTCCCTGAAAGCCTTAAGCAGGCAAAGAACAAATAGTATGTGCCAGGGTGTCTTTGTTGGGGGTGAATCCAGAGGTATTTCATGAAACGAGCACTCCACTCCTCTGCTCGTAATAGAATCCCTTATGCCATTGGCCTTGAAGTTTTGGGCTTTGGACAACTTAGAACTATGCCGCCTATGGTCTGACTTCAGTGTAGTAGACAAAATTATCTGCTACAATGTCCTACCTGTCAATGACTACTTCAGCTTCAACCACAACAATGCATGAGCACACAAGAGATACAAACTCAAAGTAAACTGCTCCAAACTCGATTGCACAAAATACGGCTTGAGCAACAGAGTGATCAATGCCTGGAATGCTCTACCCAACTCTTTTGTTGCATCCCCAAACCCCCATAACTTTAGCCTTAAACTGTCTACTGGTGACCTCACTCCATTCCTAAGAGGTCCTTAAAGGGGGCATGCATAAGCACACCAGCGTGCCTACCCTCCCTGTCCTACTGTCCCCATTTGTTTGTACCTATTTCCTGTGTTCTTATTCATGTTTATTCTTATTCCTGTTATTTTATACATGAGTGACAAACTAACTAAATAAAGTAAATAAATGTGATAATGTGAACTCGGTTAAAGCAATTCAGGATTCACTGAGCATAGCGGGGTGATAAAGCACACATATTAATGTGAATTACATTGATTCCTGGCCAGCAAAATTGGAAAATGCCTTTTCTAGATAGTTACTAGTAGTTAGAGTAAAAAATAGTTGGGTTTACATATTGTACAGCCTCATAATGTAACTTGTTCCATTTCCATTTCACAGACGGCTAAATTGAAGTTTAATCAATAAAGCACAGCAGTGGGCAAACCAGGTCACTGTCTGGTTCAAATCCATGATTATTTTTAAGGCATGTTGTCCTCCTTTCATGGTTATTATGAGGACCCAGAGTGTTAAGGACAATATGCTAACATTGTAAAATACCCAGAGAGTGTCGTAAAGTATTATGGAGCAGTACATAAGTACTATTGCTATTATAAAAGAAAAATCAAATCAGGTGCAATTTTGGACGTTTCCTCAAATCCTCTTGAACAGGTTTAGCCTAATATTTTTATTTAAAAAAAATATAAGTTGGTGGAGAAAAATGGTGTGGTAGCCTAGTGGTGAAGATGTTTGCCTCCCACTCAGAAAATTGAGAGCTCAATCCTAAGTAGTGGGAGATAGTTCTCTCCTGGGGCGCAAAGAAAAAAAAATCTGTGAATCCCATGTGGTGTCAGGAAGGGCGTCCAGCCAGTAAATGCTCCACTCCATCCATTCATGCTCGCCCTGACTATACCCCAAATTAAGGGATTACATGGTCATAAAAAGTGATTTATAACTTGGTGGAGAATGATGGAATTTCTAAAGCCCCTTTGCCTAAGTTGTTCAGATCTGAGTTGGTTGTGTATTTGTAGTTTTGTAAGCCTATTCCACTAGATGTATTGATGTAATGATGGGCATCACTTTAGATGACTTTTCAAAGAGGTAGGATAAATGTGAGTCTATTAATGGCTAGTACCACTGATGCCTGCAAATTACCTTTTGAGTGAAAGTCAGAATCTAACAGATCTCAATGACCCAGAATAAAAGAGAGCAATTGCCATTATTTTCTGGTTGTGAGCTTTCTGAATTCAGCTAGCCTGCCACGATCTAACAAAATACTGAACAAGAGATACCTGTGATCTGAACCGTCATTGTTTCTCATATATTCGTATCAAGTAGCTTGTCTCTGACATTAATTGCAGTATTGCCCATTCTGGTCTATGACCATAATAAAGATTTGATTTGACTTAATTTGATTTGGAATATTTCAAGTCACGGCTCTGAAGTCCGGAATCTCAAGGCCAGTACGTGTGGCACTTTCCATGGTGCTGAAATTTTCATTTAGCCTCATTTCATGATACTAAAACATATGAAGAACGGTTGCAGGAAGTGGGTATGTCTAGTCTTATGAAAAGAAAGACTAGGGGAGACATGATAGCAGTGTTCCGATATCTCAGGGGCTGCCACAAAGAAGAGGGAGTCAAGCTATTCTCCAAATCACCCGAGGGCAGGACAAGAAGCAATGGGTGGAAAATAATCAAGGAGTGAAGCAACCTAGGACAAAGGAGAAATTTCCTGACAGAATTAGAAGAATTAATTAGTGGAACAACTTGCCTCCAGAAGTTATGAATGCTCCAACAATGGAAGTTTTAAAGAAGAGATTGGACAATGATTTGTCTGAAATGGTATAGGGTTTCCTGCCTGAGCAATGGGTTGGACTAGAAGACCTCCAAGGTAACTTCCAACTCTGTTATTCTAATATTTTGCTTCTGATAGCTATGTTAGTGTACATCCTATCACATGAGCCATCATCTTGCCAACTTTTGGGATCTCTAATGGAGTAGGATATGGTCACCTATGTAAATATTTTCCTATATTAACCTTCTCCTATCATCACTTTGTGCCTCAGATATGAGTGTTTTAAAGAAAAGGCTAATCAGGATCTATACATGGATTTTTCTGGGTTTTGATTTTTTTTGATGGAAAAATCAAAACAAGAGACTCCTCATTTCTGATGTAAAGTGGCCCAGTCCAGCCCACTCATGTTATTCTCCTAGTCCCTTAGCTAATATCTCTCTTTTATTTTTCATGCTATTTCCCTGCTTATCAAATTCAATAAGAAAAAAACATATTTGTCTGGTTTGCCAAGGACATCACTAGGATATTTCCACTCCTATAACCGTAGCATGCAACATAACCTTGTGGAGTTTGTGCACTTTCAAAAAGTTATATTTTGCTTATTTTATATTGTAATTTGTAATGAAAGCTGCATGTACACCAGGAAGCAGAGGGTTATATAATCTTTTGTAAATTAGTGTAAATTTTTGAGTTGACATAAATAAAATTCTTCAGGAGATAGTTAAAATATTATTACTTGTTTTCCTCTCTTCCTGGGGACCTGAATCTTTTTTTTCTTACAAACTGTATTCTTTTGGCTCCACACGGGGGTGCTCTTACCATAACTATTCCAGCTTTCCAAAAGTTTTAATCCAGTATTTATTTTTAGTGAGTAATTTGTTTATCAGCTAGTTATTTTAATCTGAGGTTGGCCATATTTATCACTGTCAACCAGGAAGCATTCCCCAGCATTAGAAACCGATTCAACTTGGAAAGTAATTAATATGTAGAAACTGATCTCAGAGCCTTTGGTTGATGGCGCCAGGAAAAAAAAGTGGACTGAGGAATCCAATTGCACTGTCTTTTTGAGGGACAAAACGTACAATTTAAAAAAGCTGGACATGACAATCTATTGAATGGTTTTAAAAGAGGCTGTCATGTCAAAAATTGTCATTGTCAAAAAAAAAAAGTTGTGGGAGCTTCACCACTTGAGACTTTCAAGAAGAGATTGGACTGCCATTTGTCAGAAATGGTGTAGAGTCTCCTGCTTGAGTGGGGGGTTGGACTAGATGACCTATAAGGCCCCTTCCAACTCTAAGGAACCTCTTGGTTGGATCCAATGTAGACTGTTGATTACAGAATGATATATTAATATGAGAATAATTACAAAAATATTAGTAAACCCCATGTCATATGGAAGTTGTGTTATATAATACTGAAGATTATTCCCAGGAGAAAATCTGGAAAGACTTTTATGTTGATAAAAGTTCATGGGGATAAAAAGGTTTTTCAACGTGCCACTAATCCAGAATGAGATCTGTTTGGTTCAGTTTTAGCATATTGCATGATCACAGACATTAGGATTTCTAAATCATGACTAATATGAACATTCACTCAATCACAATGACTTGTGGTGATGATGATGAGGATGATGGCAATGACAATTTGGTATGAACCAGCCCTTCCTCACTATCTTCCTATTAATCGCTATCAATCTATCAGTATATATTTGATTATTTGTAGTATTCAAATAGTTTTGTTAGAAAGCATTATATTATAAAGGTATGCTATTATTCATATTATATTATTAGAATATGAGCAGCAGTAGTGCAGGTCTTCAAATGTATAGTTCATGTTCCATTTTATCCTTTCTCAGCTAAATTCTAATGTATGTGCATATTGAGTAGTTCATTGAGGATTGATAAGAGGATCAGCTCAAAGCTTTAACAATAACATTTTTTGTGGACATTGTTTTGTGGCATTTGTTTTTCTTCTGGAGACAACATAATGAAATTCAGCACATCAAAATGACAACTGTACGAAAGAGGGAATTGTCCCTTTGAAAAATCAAACCAAATAACAATTGACAACATTTGATCAAAACTATATTTTCTCCTGTTTTAACCCATCTCATATTTTGCTTCTATTGCAAATGCTGCTTCCTATATAAATCCTAGCTAAATAGACATTTTACAAAGGATGTAAGAAGAGTCTTATTGCATTAATCAAAAGGTGGATCCAAGCTGGTATCCTTGTTTCCATAGTGCCAATCAAATGTCTTTAAGAAATTCACATTTCGGCCATAGTCTCAATGACGTACTTCTGCTTCTGTTTCTGAGCATAGCTATTAACAGACTGATCACTTCTGCCTGAGAGAGGATACATTGCCAAACCATTGTTTGGTTTATCCAGGCTTTATTGAATAAGTAACGAATGTATGAATTTAGCCTATGTAAAGACATTGTAGTGAAAACTATTAACAGCCCTTTTCATACATTCATCTAAACTTTCTTAAAGTCAGTAGCCTTCATGAATTCTATGAATTAGGAGCTAATTCTACAGGTTAGCTCTGTGTTTTGTAATAACACAGAGTTTTGCCTATTCCCACTGACACATCACTGGGAAGTAAATGCTTTGATCAAAACAAAACTGTGTGTATTTTTGCAAAGAAAATAAGAGACAGGAGATATAGTAACATTATTTGCTTGTAGATGTTTTATTAATTAGGACAATGTTGGGTAATGAAAAATCTCTTGGCAAACAACCAAGATAAGTGAGTACCAAGAATTCCATAATTTGACTCACTGCTACTCTAGATACTCTGTTTTATTGGTTAATCTAAAACTTTGGTAGGACCATTAGCAGCATTGAGCCATATATTGTCTCTTTCTTGTATCGAGTCAATCATAATCTTAGCTAGCTAATCATATAATGAGTATGTATGTATGTATGTATGTATGTATGTATGTATGTCTCTCTCTCTCTCTCTCTCTCTCTCTCTCTCTCTCTCTCTCTCTCTCTCTGTGTGTGTGTGTGTGTGTGTGTGTGTGTGAAGCCTCTTGAATGAGTGAGTGAAAATGAGAGGTTGGTTCTAGAATTCTTTTTGTAAAAGAATTCTAGAATTCTTTTACAAAAAGGGAAAGAGAAATTATTCTTATTTCTTTAATTTTTTCTTTTAAAGGATGCTTCTGTAGCCCTGGGATAATGTTTATGAGGATCACTAATCTTGGCAGTTAAAACAGCATAGCATGGCATGGCATGGCATGGCATGGCACAGAATATAATTCTTTATTGGCCAAGTGTGATTGGACACACAAAGAATTTGTCTTTGGTGCATATGATATCAGTGAACATAAAAGAAAAAATACATTCATCATGAATCATAGGGTACAATACTTAATGATAGTCACAGGGTACAAATAAGCAATCAGGAAACAATCAATATCAATATAAATCATAAGGATACAAGTAACAAAGTTACAGTCCTGCAATCATAAGGAGATGGGTGATAGGAATGATTAGAAGACTAATAGTAATACAGTCTTAGTACATGATTTGACAGTGTTGTGGGAATTAGTTGTTTAGCAGACTGATGGCATGGGGTGAAAAACTGTCTTTGTGTCTAGTTGTGCTACTGTGCAATGCTCTATAATGTTGTTTTGGGGGTAGAAGTTGAAACTGTTTATGTCCAGGATGTGAGGGGTCTGTAGATATTTTCACAGCCCTGTTATTGATTCGTGCAGTATACAGGTCCTCCATGGAAGGAAGGTTGGTAGTAATTGTTTTTTCTGCAGTTCCAATTATCCTCTAAAGTTTGTGTCTGCCTTGTTGGGTTGCAGAGCCAAACCAGACATTTATGGAGGTGCAGATGACAGACTCAATAATTCCTCTGTAGAACCATGTCAGCAGCTCCTTGGGCAGTTTTAGCTTCCTGAGTTGGTGCAGAAAGATAATTATATCATAAGCATTGATGACTACGTTTGAAGCAAACCAAGGTTTGATCAATGGAGTTTGCATACAACTTGTTCCTTCAACGATACAAGGGTTTTGATAGTAACTGTGGGTCAGTCTGATATTGTCATTTGGAGAGACGGAGAGTAGAAGAGTAGAGGACACATACACCAGATGCCAGACAGTCTGAATGGCTGCTCCTGATTGCTATTCGAATGCCTTCGCTCACTAGTCTCTTTGATTATGCGTTTTCTGACAGCTTTTGATGAGTTTGACCTTTAACAATAATAACAACAAAAAGGGATCCTTATAAGGTCAGGATGTTTCTGTAATGCAGCTGTCTTTGTTTCAGGCCTAACTGAGCTCTCTCTGGTATGTTGTCAGTTAAGGCAGCTGGTGAACTTATGAACTGTGGAATTTCAGCAGGCGATTTTATGAAGATAGGTTTAGCCAAATCTACCTCGCTTTTGTCAAAAGGACTGTGCACTACAGCACAAACATGCTTTCAGTACTGCTAAATGTAGGACATTTTTGCTATTTTTTTCTATCATTACCCATTTTATAACCTTATATGCATCAAAACAGCAGTCTTACAGCCTTGCTGACTTTCATATGATCTTTCCTTCCTTCCTTCCTTCCTTCCTTCCTTCCTTCCTTCCTTCCTTCCTTCCTTCCTTCCTTCCTTCCTTCCTTCCTTCCTTCCTTCCTTCCTTCCTTGGTTTGATTTGATTTGATTTGTATGGTCATTCATCTTAAAACACAACTCTGGGCAGCTCACAATAACATTCAAAGTATCTGCAAAGCAAACAGTTTTCTTTGTCTCTGAGTTCCATTCACAAGCTGCCACTGTCTGCCATTAATCAGAATCATCTGGAAAGTTAACAGAATATTGCAAGTACAATTCTCCTCCCACCTCATTTACTCTCAAAAAATTAGGGAGGATCTCTACTGAGTCTCTTGCCTTACCCACTATCCAGATTCAGGTATGGTCTCTTTCATCTCCACATATGATTAAGCACATTTAGTACAACAAGCTCTCACACTGATTCTGGTCCATCAAATACAACAGACCTCTATTCTGTAAATAGCATAGAACTTAGACTTAGATACCACTTCATAGTGCTTTACAGACCTCTCTAAGCAGTTTATAGGGTCAGCCTCTTGCCCCCAATAATCTTGGTCCTCATTTTACCGACCTCAGAAGGATGGAAGGCTGAGCCAACCTTGAGCCTGGTGAGATTTGATCTGCCAAATTGCAGGCAGCTGGCAGTCAGCAGAGGTAGCCTGCAGTAGTGCACTCTAACCACTGCGCCACCGAGGCTCAAATCATTTCATAGAGCCATAAACCCAATCTCCTGAATGGTTCCTTGGCATTTGACTTTTCTCAAGCTTCTGTTGTTTCCAGGTGGACAAGTCATCTAATTTTCCTTTCATCTTTTCAGTGAACCAAAATTTCCCCACTCATTACAGTGTCTAATAATTGAACTGTATCCATCTGCACACGTTTCCTGTAGGTGCTCAGTCGATTTGCTCTTTGCTTACAGAGTCCAATAGTCGCCGAGCTGTACACAGAGGTTATGTTTGTCAGTTGCTCCGGTTGTATCAAGATTGGCACCATCAAGACACTTCAAATAACTACATTCTAATCCGGAGGGGTCTTTTGCTTTGTCTCAAGCATGTCACCAATGTCCGCTCTGGGAGAGAAAGTTTCCTTTTTGTTCATGGCATGGAGATGCTTTTCAGGACAACTCAGGTAAGCAAAAGTTCAGTGACCATGTTTGTGTAACATCCTGAGTTTAGCTCAGCCTTACAGATAGTTGAGCTCTGGCCTGCCAATTGTACCAGATGATTGTAGTAGAAAACCCACTTCTTATACTTGTGAAATTATATATCCCTGTTGCCTTTGTGATAGCAACAGCACATAGACATATATATATCGCTTCACAGTGCTCAACCCCTTCTCTAAGGTGTTTACAGAGACAGCATCTTGCCCCCAACAATCTGGGTCCTCATTTGACCCACCTCGGAAAGAGGGAAGGCTTGAACTGGTCAAGATCGAACTGCTGGCAGTGGGCAGTGTTCACGTGCAATACTGCATTCTAAGCACTGTACCACCACAGCTCTTGACAGGCAGGCAGGCAGGCATGCAGGCAGACAGGTGATAGGTGGAGATGGATGATAGATAGGTAGGTAGGTAGGTAGATAAATAGCAGGCAGGCAGGCAGGGTCAACCTTGATTTAGTGAGATTCTATCTGCCAAACTGCAGGTAGCTGGCAGTCAGCAGAAGTAGCGTGCAGTACTGCACTCTAACCATTGCTAACCATTAGAGCAGAGGTGGCGCAGTGGTTAAATGCAGCACTGCAGGCTACTTCAGCTGATTGCAGTTCTGCAGTTCGGCTGTTCAAATCTCAACGGCTCAGGTTTGACTCAGCCTTCCATCCTTCTGAGGTGGGTAAAATGAGGACCCAGATTGTTGTTGGGGGCAATACGCTGACTCTGTAAACTGCTTAGAGAGAGCTGAAAGCCCTATGAAGTGATATATAAGTCTAACTGCTATTGCTATTGCGCCACCACGACTCTTCTTGAGCTTGTCTCCTGCTTGCCCTGAGTTTATTTTCACCTTAACATATCAGGACACCATTTTTTCTTCTTAGGTTGAAGCCAACACTGTGGGGAATAGGTAAACTGTCCTCTTTCCCCTTAATGACCCACAGTTAATCCTCCTCCCTATGTGTTCATAGATGGTGAAAGCAGTGGAAAAGTAGAGAATCTTGCTTGAAGAATAAAGGAGAATATTTGTAGCTCAGGGTTGAAATAAGGGATCCTTGGTGCTCTCTGAGCTTGTTGTTTTCTTACAGATGTTTCATTATCCAAACTAGGTAACATCATCACTGCTAGTCAGTGCTAACACTGATGGTGTTAACTAGTTAGGGTAATGAAATGTCTGCAAGAAAGCAAGAAAGCTCAGAGACCACCAAGGATCCCTCAATCTTACTTGAATTGTTGGGGTTAATAGGGGGATCCTTGGTGCCCTTTGATCCCCTCAGTTCAACTCTTAGCTACCAATATTGTCTGCTATTGGTTAATGGCTGCTTCAAGAGATTGTCCCTGTGACAGGTCAATAACAGGTAGCAGAACCCAAAATTAGATTCAGTTTGAAAGATGGACCACATTTAGGTAAACTAACTGAAATTAAAACATTTGACTTACACTGTGGTTTAAATTCTCTGCCTTAATGATACATTGATCTATAATATATATTCAGTCAATATTCCAAGACACATGATATGTCTTTAATGAGTTAGGACTTTGTAGTTGCCAAGGCATTCCATACCATTTGTCTTCTTTAGACTTGGTCCATAATGGCCACTTACAAATTGTCCTAAGGATGAAATACATTACTTAAAAACAGACATACCCCGTGGATAATGTAGTGTAATTATTGGGTAATGATTTTGCATATGTATTTTTTTCATTTAAATAGAAATACCAAATTTGGACTGTTATCAAAAGAAACTCATAGCCAAGGGGGAAATATTTATATTTATATTTCTTGTGCTTACAGTTTTTTTTAACCTTTATAGTAGACTTGGATTAGGTAGTCTTAGTCTTGAGAAATCACCCTCAAACTGAAAGTTCAAAAGTCTTTGAAAGAGAGATCTGTCTCCCATAAAGTATAATTTATTCCCAACACCCCTTGTCTTTTGGAAATTGTGGATATAAATTAACATAAAGTATAACTTGAGTAGAGAAATTACATATTTGTAGACAGCTATGTCTTGCAGGCTGAGTCTTATTTTCTTTTTTAACTAATCTAGTTTTAAGGGAGAAGTTAAACGAATATTCCCCAAATCGTGTAACATTTCCTCTTAGAATTATGGATAAATAATTCATTCAATCTTTTCTATCTCAGTTCTGCATCTGTAAGCATTTTGTTTGAAGTGTGAATGTCACATTTATTTCGGCATTGGATTTTTTTTAAAATCAAATGTCCATTTTGTATGCAATGTCCTTAAACTTCTGTAGTCTCCTCTGCAGCTTTCCTTAATAGATACACACACTGCACCACCAAATTCAGAGAAGTGAGAAGTGCTAACTGTTCTGAAAGACATAAATTGTCCAAGACATACAAGTGAAATTTGTTTGCTCAAAAATGCAAAGCAAGCAAAATTCTCCCATCTCCCTTTAGAAATAGAGAGAGGTTTTCAAATATGTATTTGACCCCAGAGCCTTTTGTTAATCTTAAAATATTTAATCCTGTTAAGGATTTTGCATCCTGGGCTATTTTGGATTGGGGTATAAAGCAATAGGCACAACCTTAGTTGGTCACGCTAGCAAGTTGCATCTTTATGATATTGGTTCCATTTCACAAACAAACTGAGTTAATCCCAAGCTCTAAAACTGGAAAAGAAAATCTGCATGAAGGGGACCCTGAAATGATAGTTACGATACGATTTTAAGATAAGGACCTGCTCAGCACTTCCAACAAATTTAAAATATTTTTATCCCAAGAGCCAAATGACCTCTATCGTCAGAACATTTTTTAAAAACCATTTTAAAAGTGTAGCATTTTGTAGTGTTGGAAATTTTGCTGCTAGCTCACACACTGTGGTCTCCAGAGAGAAGAAAAGCGAATGCCCCAGCGATCATGTATCTTTTTTGCTAAGCTGTGGGATGACCATCTACATAAGAATGTGATTGGTTTTTCATCCCATTTGTTTTGAGCAGAAAAACTGTCAATCCCCTCTGGAATAAAGACAACTTCTGCAAAGTGAATACATCACAGCCCTAAGCATCTATTTATCAACAAATAAGCCAGTAGAACAATTTTGCTGCTTGTGCTCCTGAAAACAGCATACATGGCCTTCAGATCCCATCTAACAATGGCTGCCAAGTCGTAACTGTTAATTTGATAGGAAAAAAGTAGTTATTAAACACATGGGAAATAACCACATTTACTGTAATTAATTTAACAGAATAGGTCCCTTGCATTCTTGGTTGGTGGAGCTATCTGAGCCAGGGAGAAAATGATTATCTGAATGTTCATTTTTGGCTCTTGTTTAGGGCAGCCTGTTCAGCAAGAATCTGGACCCTATTGTCAATACAGTGACACAGATCCTCAGGAAAACCTATCCAAAGATGCCCTTTCCTTCAGCTGCAATTAGCAGCTCCTATTCTTTCCCCATTCCTGGGAAAACAGAATCTTCACTTCCCAGACCCGAAGGTAAGTTGTTTCAAAGTCCCAAGTAGGGGAAAAAAGAGGAAAGGATGGGATTCTCTCTGTCTCCAGTATTCAGGTTGTGAGGGTTGATCTGCTTTGTAGTGCAAAATATGCACCCATGCACCACGAAGAGATAGAAGCCCGCTTAGAGTGATGTAGATGTTTTGCAGAAGGATAAATCAGCACAGGAGGCAGAATATCTTCCATAAGAAGAATATGCCAGACAAGGCAAATAAATGAGATGTCCTTGGTGCTCTCCAGGTTTGGTTGCTTTTGTTCTGACCTAGGCTTCCCAAAAGCACAAAGCCAACTCCTCATTCCGATAAAACCCCTTTTATTTAGTTTAAAGTGAATTCCTCTCCAACAATGTTCCAGCCAACAGTCTTTCAAGAGATTTCACTACAGACCTTTATCAGGCTTGGAGAGCTGCCAGGCCGATATCTTCCAAACCCCCCTCTGTAGCAAACAATACTTGGCAAGAAGTCAGGAACAGATCTTCACCCTAATGAATTGAACTAATTGTCTCCTGCAAACTCCACTCCCCTTTCACTCCCTTTATTCTCACCATCCACCTGTGGCTTTACTCCCGAGTCGACCCTTGTTTCTTCGCTGTTCCCTTCTCCTGGCAGCTCTGCATATGCACACACTTGGAACAGGCTCCAGCTGTTCTTCTGCACCATGTTCCTCCCCAACCTCCCCACTGTTTGAGTCTGCCACCAGATCCACTGGCTGCTGCTAGGCCACAACAGTGATTCATTGCCAAACTAGGTAACAACATCAGTGCACTGATGGTCTTAGGTAAAGAAATGTCTGCAGGAAAACAAGCAAGCTCAGACCCCTAATTTCATCCCTGAACTAAGCAAATATTCTCCTTTATCAGTAAGGCCAATAAAGATGCTTGCTGATGGAGAAGCAGGATGGGGATGGAGGTGGGAGAGAAAATTAAAATTCCAACCAAGAAGGGAAGATGGAATGAAGTAATTAAGTCATTTTTGGAACTGCAAAAATGTGCATGTTAGTTTGCAAGAGTTTTATTAATTCCGACGATAGTATTGTCTTGAGAGATGATTTCCCCTCATGACCAGTATGGCTGCTGTTTGGAAGGAGGGGAAGAACGCTGAGATTTAAGAAACTCACACAGCATGATGTGCAGAACATAGTTTGGCAGGATGGTGGAAGCTCCAAATCATAAACCAAGACAAAAACATGCAAGATCAGTAATAACTTCCTGCAATTATGTCATCTGAATAAAAGATTTTTTAAAAATAGTGGAGCAGATAGCAAATTCTATTTAAGATGAATGCAAATTGCCCTCAAGTGTCTGTGATTTTGGCTTGATGTCTTGCTTTGCATATTGCTTTTTTACACACACACCCCATCATTACAAATGCATAGCTATATTGTTTCCCTTTTGATGAGACTTATTTTCGTGTTGTGGATGCTACAGGCTCCTGAGTCCATGCAGGAAAGAGCTCACTTCTTTGGACAGTTTGATTGTTGACTTAATTGTCTTTTCTTTGCAGATTATTTTGATGAAGATGCTGAGGAAGAGATTGAGAAAGACTGTGATAATGAAGACCCTGAAAATAAGGAGGAAGTAAGTAACCTTGTTTTGTAGCAAGCTGCCATGGGTTTGGTAGCCAAGCCTTAATTCATTACACTTTTAATACATGAGAGAAAATATCAGCAGGGATTTTTTTTGTCCTTTCTGAATGTCTGCCAGATATTCTATGAGATCCAAAGCCCCAATCAGCCATAAAACTGCCTTGCTAAGCAAGATTCAGACCAGGCCAAAGTCTGAAGGAACATTATAATAATAGCTATATTTACAATAAGTTGGTTTTAAGTCTGGACTCTTGTCTGGATGGGAGAAAACCAGGATCTAAGCATACATTACTTCAAAACCCATGGTGGAACAAAAGTGGGATACTGTAGGTGTTGAAATAGTTAAGGTCATAATCTTGCTGTTTATGAAAAGAAATCTTATTTTGCTATAGAAATATCTAGACTTGTGTTGGAAATAATGTTGAACTAGAGGTCCCGATGGTTGACCTTTGGATGTCTGCAAGGCTAACTTTCCATCTGTTTTATGGTTATCTTCTTATTCTTCATAATTGTGGATAGATGTGACCCACTGTTATTATCGAAAATTCCCTCCAATGAGTCCAAATACATGATGAAATGTTTATATATTTCTTTCTTCCTCCCCTTCTCCCTCAAAAGAGTTTATTTAAGTGCAGTTCAAGAATTGGGGCCTCCAAATGTTGGGGAATACATCTAGCCATCTCAAGAAGCATGGCCCATAGTCTAGGGAGCTTCAGAAATATCCCATGACATTCATTCAGAAATATCCCATGACATCCCTTACCTATTGTACTGCTTAGAGTTATGGTGATAGTACATGGAATATAATGGGAGAAGGCTTCAGACAAGACTGTGGGTGAAGATGAAACCAAGGAGGAGTTTCTTCCCTACTTTTCATTCTTATTTTGAAAGGATGATGATCTAGAGAAGGATATTAACAAGCTCCTATCAAGGCCAGAGCTCGACCGACCTGAATCTGAACTGAATCAGTATATGGTCATGTGTCCTGAACTTCAATATAACATTCAGGTGAGATCCTTCTTGGGTTTTGACTTTCCAGTCCATCCAGAAAGCTGCTGTATGCAATGATCCATAATGGTTGGTTGTCTGTTTTCCTCCAATTTCAAGGAAAATGAATTGGAGCCTAATGAACTGAATTCTAAGGACATCCCTGGCACCCTGACCAGTTCCTGCCTCCGTGTCATTCCATGTGCTTCTTCCCTGAAGTGCCAGTGCAAATGTAGAGAAGGGGACCAAAGTACAGAAGAAGAAAAGCAGATCCAGAAGACTTTAGAGAGGCCAGTACACAGAGAGGAAAGAAAGCAGAAACCTCAAGAACCTGAAAAAAGGACTTTGGATGAATCAGAACCTTTGGCGACTTCTTTCAGAAAAGGCACAATCTCCATTAAGGGTCATAGAGCCCAAGAAAGATTACGGAACAGGCAGACGTCCCAGTTCCAACCTATGAATTCCTGTGCACCTGGCTGCCAGGTGGGAACAGACGCTTCTGAAGTGGTCACAAAGCTTTTGGAGAGGCATCCTGGGAACATCCCTTTCCACAAACCTGGGTTATTTATGTCAAGGGCTAACCGTACCCGGTCCATTCCAGACTACAGAGTATTGGCATTCCCAGATCTCTGGGGTCATCAACCTCCTCCTTACAGCCAGCCTTTACAGCAAAGGAGATGTGGCATCCAAAAGTAAGTTTCTCTCCCTTTACACTAACCCTGTAGTGAAGATATATAGAGATAGGAAGATAGCAAGGGGTCAATGAGGGAAATGTCGAGCAACACACTCAGTAATTATATATTGAGGCAATGTCTCAATACCTTTGGGGAAGACATCTCTCCACAACCCAATAAGGAATGCATCAGCAGGCTGTTTGTGATGAGTGGAGGAAATCTAAATTGGGGGGATGGATTGAAGTGTTCAGGCATAGGACAGGACTGTCAAGTTAGGACCCCTAAATGCTGCAACGTGGCTCCCCATGTTTTATAGCAGGGGTCTTCAAACTTGGTAACTTTAAGACCTGTAGACTTCCAGTCCCAGAATTCTTCTTGCTGGCTGGGGAATTCTAGGAGTTGAAGCCTATCAGTTTTCAAGTTGCCAAGTTTGGAGACCCCTATTTTACAGGTGAGGGACATGGTGGCTCAGTGGCTAAGACATAGAGCTTGTTGATCAGAAGGTCGGCAGTTTGATGGTTCAAATCCCTAATGCCACGTAACAGAGTGAGTTCCCATTATTTGTCCCAGCTTCTGCCAACTTAGCAGTTCGACAGCATGTAAAAATGCAAGTAGAAAAAATAGGGACCACTTTTGGTGAGAAGGTAACAGTGCTCTGTGCGCCTTCGGTGTAGAGTCATGCCGGCCACATGACCACAGAGACATCTTCGGACAGCACTGGCTCTTCGGCTTTGAAACGGAGATGAGCACCACACCCTAGAGTCGGGAATGACAAGTACATATGTGCGAGGGGAACCTTTACCTTTACTTTATTCCACAGGAACAGAGTGAAAGAAAGAGATAATCTAAAAAAGGAATCCCAACAAGAAGTTTCCTTCTGGGCATGTTCTTCACTACCACCTCAGCTCTTCTTTTTCTTTACCACAGGGCCAAAATATTTGATGACATCCGCCGTGTGGTCCAACCAGCTGATATAATCAAGCGAGTTGTCTTCAATTTAGACAGCTCTGAGTAAGTGAATTTTGTTAGCTGAGGCCATTGTTAGTGAGTCATGGACACTTGATGTCCTTCCTCCCCCTCTGCAGATTTATAAAATCTTCCCTGGAGGGTCCTCTTCTGGAGGCAGGATGAAGACAAAGCCAAAGTAGTGTGGTGACACTATACTTGGACTTGAACTGGAGGAACCCAAGTTCAAGTACTAACTAGTATTTAGCCAAGGTGGCGCAGTGGTTAAAAGCAGCACTGCAGGCTACTGCTAGATCAGCAGGTCAGCGGTTCAAATCTCACCGGCTCAGGGTTGACTCAGCCTTCCATCCTTCCGAGGTGGGTAAAATGAGGACCCAGATTGTTGGGGGCAATATGCTGACTCTCTGTAAACCGCTTAGAGAGGCCTGAAAGGCCTATGAAGCGGTATATAAGTCTAGTGCTATTGCTATTATTGCTATTGCTATAGTATGAAAATCTTGCTGTTAGTCTGGGGAGTAATTTTCTATCAGCCCAAACTTCCCCGTAGGATTGTGGGTGTAGAGTTAAATGCACTGTGATCTCTATATAAGCCACCGTGTTCTCCCAGCAAAAAAAGGGCAGATGTAAATACAATTGGAAACTTAATGGGAACCTAATCATTATGAACTACCTCTGTTTCTGTGAGTCCCAGTGCTTTCTACTAATTTTTCCAGTGGTGAACAGGTCTAGCTATTTCTCAGTCAGCTTTGCACTAATTGTGTTGCCTTTTGTTTCAGTTCTTTGCAGTCAGATCAACAAAACAGCTTAAAATTCTTTTCCAAATTTGAATCTGGGAATCTCCGCAAAGCCATCCAAGTGCGGGAGTAAGTATTGCAAATAGCCCCAGCAGAGTGTTCCAGGCCATTTGGGGAAAGGCCATGATGGAAGGCAAAGAGATGCTTAGGATTTGCCAACATTATCTAGTGGGGAAAATTTGGATCATAATGTTTAACTTTTTCCAAATCCATCATATTAATAGGGGAATATCTTCACAGCACAGTTGTTAAGAAAAGTTATTTTCAGAAGACAGAAATGACCCAAGGAAGAAATTACTAGATTACCAGATTGATCATGCTCATTCTCAAAGTACTGTTTCAGGAGATCGACAGATGTTTGGCAGCTTCAGATGTTTCCCTAGCCTTATGTGGAATGCAGTGGTTTGGAGTTCCAGCCATTGAGCCAAACCACCATATATCTTAAGTCTAATGCTAAATAATCAGCTTATATCAGCAGATTGCACAGTCCTATGGTACATCTGGAGGGACGCGGTGCCTCAGTGGCTAAGACACTGAGCTTGTCAATCAGAAAGGTCAGCAGTTCGGCGGTTTGAATCCCTAGTGCCGCATAATGGAGTCAGCTCCCATTACTTGTCCCAGCTTCTGCCAACCTAGCAGTTCGAAAGCATATAAAAATGCAAGTAGAAAAATAGGAACCACCTTTGGTGGGAAGGTAGCAGCATTCCACGTGCCTTTGGCATTTAGTCATGCTGGCCACATGACCACAGAGACGTCTTGAGACAACACTGGCTCTTCAGCTTTGAAGCAAAGATGAACACTGCCCCCTAGAGTCTGGAACACTTTGAACAGCTTGGTGTAATACTATGTGCAAGGGGAACCTTTACCTTATGGTACATCTAGTTCTCATTGCATGCCAGATGACTAGGTCTCTATGTTTCTACTGTTCTCCTTGGCTAGCTATGTATCATGACTCTAATATGTGAGTTGATATTCCATGGATTCTGCCAATTGGTGCTCTCAAAAAAAACTTGTTTTGTATCTTGTGGATGTTTTACACCCTGCTGTTGTGCTTTGTGATTCAGGTATGAATATGATTTGATCCTCAGTCCTGACATCAACAGTGCCCAGTACCATCAATGGTTCTACTTTGAGGTCAGTGCCATGAAGGCTGCCATTCCTTACCACTTCAACGTCATCAACTGTGACAAGCCAAACAGCCAGTTTAATTATGGTAAGAGTTGTCATATTGCAGGAGGGGTTGGGCCCATTGTCCATGGTTAGACCCTTTCCTGGGAAAGTCAAGTGAATAAGCCCTTAAAACATGGGTTCTCCAGAGCTCTTCTATTTCACCTTTTATATTTTGTACTGAGATAGTTTCCATACTGGTGTCTAGTTATATGGCATTCCAACCACTTCCTTCCTTGGGCAGGTAAATTAAAGTGATAAATTAAAGTAATAAATCTAAGTGATAAATTAAAATTCAGCAACAAAAATCCTCTTCTTTGATAGAATAAATTGAAAACTATATGTTTTCTTTCTCTGGCCATAAGACAAATGAGGGCATGGAGAGAAAATGAAAGATAGCCAAAGTGGAGAGAATGTAAAGTTGGAGTAAATCAATAGTTGTGAATAAGGATGGAAGACACTAAAGGGTGGCTCAGATGGTATTTACTTGTCATTTATTATTATGCTGCCATCCTATATAAGTGAAGTAAGAGAAGCAAAAAATAATCAGTTTGGTATAGTGATTAAAGGCTAGCCTAGGCTAGAAACTGGGAGACCAGGAGTTCTAGTTCTGCCTTGTTCATGAAGCCAGCTGGATGATCTTGGGCCAATTACTCTCTCTCAGCCGTAGAAAGAAGAAGGCAAGGGTCAACTATGTCTGAAAATATTGCCAAGAAAACTTGAGGGATATCACCATGGATATAACAGAAGTTACCTATGACCCGAAGGCAGAGGTGGTATTCAGCAGGTTCTGACCAGTTCTGGAGAATCGGTAGCGGACATTTTGAGTAGTTCGGAGAACCAGCAAATACCACCTCTGACTGGCCCCACCCCCATCTATTCTCTGCCTCCAAAGTCCCAGCTGATCGGGAGGAAATGGGATTTTGCAATAACCTTCCCCTGGAGTGGGGAGGGAATAGAGATTTTACAGTAACCTTTCCCTGCCATGCCCACCAAGACCTGCCCACCAAGACACGCCCACAGAACCAGTAGTAAAAAATTTTTTGAATCCCACCACTGCCCGAAGGCAAAAAAAGTCAGAAGACTCAAAGCCTCATGTCTCAAGTATCAGCAACATGGGAGCCATAGAAAGGGAGTTTGAGTTTTTTGTCATTTGGAAACTTGGTTTTAACTCCTAGGAACGGAGCTTCTGAAAGACAATGCCCTCAATTACAGTGGAACTCTGAAATCACATAATACCAATTTTATTGCAATAGATTTCTTAATACTTTCTTTAATAATATAACCTGCATAAATTACAGCTGAGCTTGTTTTCAAACCCATCCATTTTTTAATTATAGTTTCCCCGGATCTTGCAATTTGGGAAAAGCAGTGAAAATTCTCTGAGAATTACTGTTGCCCTTTCTGCTACCAGATCCTGAAGGAGGGAAGCTCCATGTCCCAAATGAAAAAAAAATTGGAAAGATGGGAGAGATACAGAAGGAGATGTGTGCTCTGGACACCTGACTTCTGAAATCTGAAAAAGCGCTTGAGGTTTTGCTCAGCCAGATGTTCTTCTGCAAGATTGGAAGTCTTGTGCAAGGCAGTTGTTCTCTCATAAGGCTTTCCTGCTGAAGAGAAGCAAGTCAGAACAGGGGTGGCAGATTTATAAAATCAAAGTAATTTGGGGTTACGGCGCAGAGCCCAATAATGTACACTTTGATGTATATCTATCAGAGAAACGATGATGGCTTGGGTTCAAGAAAGTTAAAAACAGAAATAATATGGAAGGAGAAT
Source organism: Thamnophis sirtalis (assembly GCF_051295495.1). Classification (NCBI taxonomy): domain Eukaryota; kingdom Metazoa; phylum Chordata; class Lepidosauria; order Squamata; family Natricidae; genus Thamnophis; species Thamnophis sirtalis. The sequence goes on along the minus strand of NW_028261382.1, from coordinate 14,384,853 downwards.
TTGTAATCTCATCTATAACACTGGGGCAATTTCAGTTGTGCAGGTTGAACAACCGATGTGCAGAACTATTCAAATATAAGATCAGCCATCAAAATGTACTACACAACAGTTTTTTATTTTCCCCGAATGGAAAACCATTTGGAGGTATCTGGAAATATCATTGAAGACATCAGAGGAGGTCAGGTCAATCAAGGTCATACAGTCTAGGATTGGCCCCAAAAGATTTTGCTTTGAATTTGCACAACATTTTAGATTGTCAGCAGTGGAGATGCATCAGGAAGTCCTTGTGATATTAAAAAAAAAATATTATTTCTGTCTTCATCCCTAAACTTATGACTATAATCATGTTGCTTGTATGTTTCAATTTATATTGTTTTATTTGTTTACTAGTCCACAATTTGATAGTTTAACCTTGACTATCACTAAGTGTTTTATCATTTTATTCTTGATGAATGTATTTTTATTCTCCTTATGTGCACTGAGAGCATATGCACCAAAGGCAAATTCCTTGTGTGTTCAATCACACTTGGCTAATAAAGAATTCTATTCTGTTCTCCTCTACTCTACTCTCCTCTTGAGAGACGGCCTCCTGCCAATCACCTCCTCACGACCAATTAGATCACACAGATTAGGCCTCCTCTGAATCCCATCTGCCAGTCAGTGTCGACTGGCGACTACGCGGAGGAGAGCCTTCTCGGTAGGAGCTCCGACCCTTTGGAACGATCTCCCCATGGAGATCCGTACCCTTACCACCCTCCAGACCTTCCACACAGCCCTTAAGATCTGGCTATCCCGTCAGGCCTGGGGTTAGATTGTAATCCGTCCCCACCCGAATGATGAATGCTGTGTTCTATTTTTAATTATGTATTGTTTTATGTCTCACTGTTTGTATTCCCCCCCCCCATGAATTGTAAGCCGCCCTGAGTCCCCCCCAGGGAAAAGGGGGGCCTATAAATAAACTTTCCAATCCAATTCCAATTCTTCTCTACTCTAAACATGTCTACGTAAAACAGCTATTTCTATTCCACTGCAGCAGAAATCATATCACATTTTTCCTCCTTCCCTTTTCTTTGTGTAGGTATGCAACCAGTCATGTATTCAGTGAAGGAAGCTCTGCAGGGCAGACCCCACTGGATTCGGGTGGGCTACGATATCAGTTATTATAAGTAAGTGTCTAGTATTCCTCTTCTTGTGTGACATTTGCGCCTCCTGCTAATTATAGTCATTCCCTATACTTCTGCCTATTAGTGCTACTTACTTCATTTTATTGCATACCTGTTTTACGGCTTTCCAAAATAATGGGTGATGTGTTGAGACTAACAGCATAACATTCTCAGCTAGCATGGCCACTCTGGGGATTCCCGTCCCCAAATATCTGAAGGACTTCAGGTTCTGGAAAGTAGTTTTGCAATTTCCCAGCAGTCCGCCAAACTAGAATTCCCCAAACAGGCTTTGCAAAACATGCAACAGCGGATTGTAGGATTGTCTTCTTTTTAAAGGAACCTTTTTCAAGAAGTTCTTCAGTTCTGAAGAAATTGTTTGGATGAGAAGTGAAACGTCTTCAAGGAAAAACAAAGCAAGTTCAGTTGGTTCTTGAGGAAATACCTTTGGGACAATCATGACCAGGATGAGTGGAAATCTCCATAGACAGACTGTAGGATTGGTGTGTTTGTGTGAGTGGTTCTCTTCTTTTTGAGATATCTAGCAACCTAGCCAGTTAGGAAACCCACTTTGGCCCTTTCGTGATCTATTTATTAAGATAATTTATATAGCCGTCCAACTCACAGTCATTCCGAACTGCTTACAGAAGTAAAACCCTAAGTACAAAATCCAATAAACCCTCATCCCCCTGGCAGTAACAATCAAACAATCATGTTGATGGACCCTGTATCATCCTGAGGTCCCCAGGTTTGCCAGCAAAACAATGTCTTCAGGGCCTTTCAAAAGTGTCCCAAGGTGAGGGCCATTCTTATCTCCATGGGGATGATGTTCCATAGAGAGGGAGTCACCATGGAGAAGAGACTTCTTCTTGGTCGAAATAGATGGACCTCCTTAAGAGAAAGACTATCCTGCCTTCCCTCTCTAGTAGTCAAGTAGATGTAGCTGGAAAAAGACAGTCCTTCAAATAATGTGGTCCCTTCAAAGGACCTGTGATTCTGTTATTTCCAGTTTCTCTTAGCATGACTAGTTGTTTCTACCACAGCAGGTCTGTAAACAGATGCCAGCATATAGAGTTTGATTACTGCCATAATAGCATTAAGAAAGCTGTTACTATGTCATGGTTAAATCACCGCTGACTGGTGCAATTAAATTATGGAAGTACAATTAAGTTCTTAATTGTAACCTGGTTGCAGATGATGGAATGGGGTTCTCCCCATTTCATTTTCCCTGGATGGGAAATAGAGTGAATTTAATTCCATAGTGCTCTGAACAGCTACAAATCTGTCATTGAATTTATGTTCCTGAATTTTAATTGTTCCAAAATCTATTTGGCACCTCAAATCTATTGCTGTTCTTATTCCATAATATTTCTTGGAAGCGTATTCTGAAGGTTATAGCTAGTATTATAGGGCTCAAATAACATCATCTATACTCCTTCCCCATCCAACCCGCCCCCCCCAAACCCCAACAATCCAACTTTTGCTGAACATTTGCAAAATCTCTCATTTTACTCATGTCCATAAAATTCTTGATGGGAGGGAAAATGTGGGGAGAAGCCATAACAATTATAAGTGCATATACTCCAGTTACAGTAATTCTTAAATCCACCATTTTAACTGAAGTTGCTCAGGTTAGCTTAACATTTCAGATATTCCCATATGTTGAAGTTTTTAGTGAGGGGAAGCATGTCATCTACTCCATTCTAAGCGTTGGGTTTTGCATCTTACATCAAAGAAAGGAGGTGGCTTCAGATATTTGAGGTAGGCCAGTCATTGATGTAGTGGTTAGAAACCAGGAGACCTTGAATTCTAGTCCCACTTTAGGCATAAAGCCAGCTGGATGACGTTGGGCTTGTTCTTCTCTCTCAGTCCTAAGAAGAAGACAATGAAAACCTCTTCTGAAATCTTGCTAAGAAAATTGGATGGCTTGTCCATTCAGTTGCCAGGGCTCAAGACTTAACTCAAAATCTCATTCTCTTTGCAAATGTTGAGAAACAGCCACCCACTGAGTCTCTTATTTGCAGAATCTAATTGCAGAACCTTGAAAGCCTATACCCACGATGGCGAACCTGTGGCATGCATGCCCAAAGTGGCACACGGAGCCATGTTGCCTGGGACACGTGGCATTGCCTGTTCCGCTTCTGGGTTTCTGGTGCATATACGTGCGCGATGATCAGCTGGTCTTTGTCCGTACAGTAGTGCCGGAAACTGGAAGAGTTGGTCTAGCAAGTTAATTTTCCGGTGTGGGAATGCCCCATGGGCAGCTCCTCTTCTAGGTCATGGCCCAGACAAGTGCGCATAGTGCACACGCACTCCATTTTCAGCACTCAGTGCCGAAAAAGTTCGCCATCACTGTCCTTTCCAAAACATTCACTACCCTCTTTTTGAGGACAACAGGTTTAAAGCCTCAATGTTCTGGATCTCCTTCCTAGGCATTTTGCTTTCTCTAGGCTGTGTAATCATTTTATTCCTCCCTCCTCTTCTTCAAGTCTAAAGACAAATCCCTGTAGAATAATAAAGGAAAATAATTTCCAATATTTATTCCTAAAGAGGCTTCTGGATATTAACTAGAAAAAAAAATGGAGAGGACAACCTTCAGCCTTGGGATCCATGGCCTTTGCTCTCATTTTATGCAGAGAGTGACCGAATATCAGAAACTCACTGCAAGACTCCTGCTAGGAACCATCTGTAATAGTGTGCTAAATACACAGGGAGAGAAGCGCAATGTCAGGAAAAGAAAGTGAGAGGAGATGCCATTAATATGATGTCTGAAGACCCAGTTGGTATCTCTCAATCATACATTCCTTTCTCTTGTTAAAACATGCTGGTATTAATTCTGATCTAATCATCATACATTTTTCTATAGAGATTGCTGAGGTAATGCAAAGCACTTTGAACAGCTTGGTGTAATACTTAATTAGAATACTTTACGATGCAAAACTGAAGTTGAAGATGGTATCTGAAATCCATGCAGGTGGCACTTTTTTTACAAGATTTTACTACAAACAGAATATTACTGGGCTCTTGGAACAGGGTCACTATAATCTGAATGATAATTTAATTAAATTTTGTTATTTCAGGAGAAATCCCTGGGAGAGGAAAGGGAGGGTTTATATAGCAAATGTTCTCCATTTGGGAATAAGAATTAGAAAAAACAAAACAAAACACAAGAGTGGCCTTCAAACTTAACACTAATACAAAGTGGTCAAATGGTTGTGGTTTCATAATGCTCTTTCTAATCCTTGTGCACTCTGTGATGGAGATGGGTGGTTTCTAAACAAGATGTAGTTGAACCAATAATTGTTCATTTGCCATAGTTCAAATCTATTCAACCTTGGTTGATCTTGGATAAGTAAATTGGAGTTATTGGTTAGAACTTGAATGGGAAACTTCTAAAGGATATCAAAGCTTTAGGCTACAGTAAAAATTCAGAAAAAGGGTTAAGAACAAACCACTTCTGCATTACCACAACAAAACTACATTGATGAAGTCACTATCACTTGATTTCAACTCAAGAAACTATTTTTTACAATAGAATAGAATAGAACAGAACAGAACAGAAATTTATTGGCCAAGTGTGATTGGACACACAAGGAATTGGTCTTTGGTCCATATGCTCTTAGTGTACATAAGGAGAATAAAATACATTCACCAAGAATAAAAAGATACAACACAGTGATAATCAAGATTACTAAAAAGCTATCAAATTGTACTAGGAAACAAATAAAAATAATATAAATTGAAAGATACAAGCAACATGGTTATAGTCATAAATAGGGAGAGATAGATACTAGGAAGGAAGAGAAGAATAATAGCAATACAGTAAATTATTGACAGTGTTGTGGGAATTAGTTGTTAAGCAGAGTGATGGCATTTGGGGAAAAAAAACTGTCCTTGTATCTAGTTGTTCTGGTGTGCAGAGCCATATAGCATCATTTTGAAAGTAGAAGTTGAAACAATTTATGTCCAGGATGTGAGAGGTCTGTAGATATTTTCACAACCCTCTTTTTGACTCGTGCAGTATACAGGTCCTCAATGAAAGGCAGGTCGGTAGCAATTGTTTTTTCTGCAGTCCTAATTATCCTTGGAAGTCTATATTTATCTTGTTTGGTTGAGGAGCCAAACCAGACAGTTATGGAGGTGCAGATGACAGATTCAATAATCCCTTTGAATTATTTATTTATTTATTATTATTATTATTATTATTATTATTATTAATAATAATAATAATAATAATAATAATAATAATAATAATAATAAGTACTTTGGTTGTTGGTGCTACTGCCCCACTGAGTAGATCAGTAGATCAGATTGGCGGAGAACTATAAACATGGGAACCTGAAGCTTGACATGAAATACAAAATGGAATAATAGAACGTAATAATAGAAAACTAGCCCTGGGTTTGGAGGAGAAAAATTACAACAATCAGGGAAGGAGCTTAATAAAAGAATTCAGTTCGAATTAGAAGAAGCATTTGTGACCTTCTTCCTCACACTTGGTGGGGGACAAATAATATTCCACTCTTTTCTCATATTCTTTCTTTTAAAATCATGACCTTTTAGCTGATTAATCACCTTTAACTTACAGCAATAGCTTGAGACGTAGCCGATCAGAAGTGAATGTCTAATGTCATAACTTCAAGCATAATCACACAATGCTTTATCGCGCCAGACAGTTCATACAGTTATGTATTCTAATGGAATGATTGTATATGTTGCATAAAATGTGAGCCCTCTAGCTAGGGTGTTATTGTATAATTTGTTATTCCTGTCTATGTAAAACATTTTCAAGTGAGGCCCCATAAGTACGTAAGCAAGAAAGCAAGATTACCATAAGCAAAATGTCTCTTTAAGAATACAGAAATAAAAAAAAAATAGTTCATTGTTTTACAGTAGTCCTACTTACGCACTGCTGTGCATTTTTGATACAAGCATGCTCTGGATTTTAAGGAGGCCTGGGAAAACATATGCTTTCCAGTATTGGGCACATGCACTTTGCATGCTAAGGACCTTAGCTATGGGGTCCAGCTGCGACAGATCGCTGTCTGAAACTATGAAAAGTTATTATCAGCCAATATAGACCCTATGAATATAGACGGACAATTTTCTGTTAGAAGCATTTCTCATGATTTTGGGTGGTGATTGATTTTAGCCAGGGGTGGGCTTCAAAAATTGTTGCAAGGGGTTCTTTGCCTAGTTGCTGGGTGGTTGTGGTCATGGTGGGCATGGCCTAGTCGGCCTTCTGCATCATGGGGGGCATTTTTGCCTTCCCCGGGCTCTGGAGGCTTTTCTTGAGCCTCCGGGAGGGCAAAAACAGTCTTCCCAGGCTCCGAAGGCCCTCTGGAGGCTGGAAATGGGCCAGTTTCAGGCCTCCCTGAACTTTCAGTAGGTTCATTTTTCACCCTCCCTGAACCTCCTCTTGCGCCCTGCACTTACCTTCCCCCAAAACTGGCCACGTGGGAACTCCTGGGAGGAGCGGGGTTGTGTGGGCATGGCCAGTCAGGAGTGGGATTTGGGGGTTCTCTGAACTGCACAGAATCTTAGCTAGAGTTCTCCCGAACCCCTGTGAACCCCCAGCATCCCACCCTTGATTTTAGCATAAAGTAACTCTGATAGCCCTTTGCAATTCAAGGGGTTGCATGATCGGATCACATGTAATGCAGATCCCTCTCAGGCAGACTGGGTCTAGTGCAGAGATTCATGGCAAAGAGTCAACCGGTAGGCACCGTGATTAGTGGTGGCTTTGTTTGTGATTGGAGAACCTTTAAAATACACCAGCATTTCTCTTCCGTATGCTGGGTTAATCTGTGTAGCGCATACAGTCTAATCGTTACTCATATCCTTTTTGCTCTGCATGGAGAAGCAGGGACAGTTCACTCACAAAGATGGATGTGACAATCACAGCCCTGGTCATGTGCCGTCTTCCCTTCTCCTCTCCAGAGCGATATTTTTATGTTACTGAGATTATTAGAAACATTTCTGTCAGAAGGGTCTTGGTGACAGCGCCATTCACTTGTTCTCCCCCTGTGCGAAGTGACAGGTGCTTGCAGGAAAGGACTTCGCCGCCAGAAAAATGATCACAGTAGCCTTTATAAAGTGATCAGACTTGCAGTTTGTTCTCTTGGCAACGGTTTGCATTGATTACACCAAGATCAGCACTGAAGACGTGCGGCAGTATCCAAATACAGAATCCCATCATTTTTTTCCAGTCTCTGGTGTAACCGCATCTGAGCAGAGGCAAAATGGGTGGTTTGAAGTTTGGCTAAATGGATGGGGATATGGGGTGGGGTTGAGCATCTGAAAAGTTGACCCCTGCTGTTGACTCCAGACCAAACCAAAGTTTTTTCTCAAGTTGACCTGTCCACATTGCAAAATTAGGATTGCATTCTTCCAGATTTTTTCTTTTTCAGGTGATAGCCTGCCACTTAAGTAAGGTAAAGAATTAAAGATTTCCCCTGTCCAATTGTATCTGACTTTAGGGGGCAGTGTTCATTTCCATTTCTTAGCCGAGGGAACTAATGTTGTCTGAAGACACTTCTATGGTCATTGGCAGGGGTGGTATTCATTTATCTTATCTACCGGTTTGCAAATGTGAGCGTGCTTAGCCTTCTGCGCATGCGCTTTTGGTGAAAAAGGACCTAAATGGGATGCCATAATAGAGCTGGGGCGGGTGAGCAGGGCCATCAGTGATTTCTGCTACCAGTTCGGGTGAACTGGTCCAAACTGATAGAATACCACCTCTGGTCATTTGCCAGCATGACTATATGCCGAGGCCATGGAATGCTGTTACCTTCGCAAAGTGGTACCTGTTTATCTACTCTCATTTGCAAGCTTTGGAACGGCTAGGTTGGTAGGAGCTGGGGCAAGGAACAGGAGCTTACCTGTCATGCAGTGCTCAAGTTTTGAACCCAGCTGTCAGCTTTCTGGCTGACAAGCTCAGCATCTATAAATTGGTTTAGCTTGTTAGGAATATAATCTAATGGTTGGATTGGCATTATATAAATCATGTAACAATGTTGTACCTGTTTCTTTAAATCATACTGTAAAATGTGATTGGCTGCTGTTTTCCTCAATCGGCCATAAGAGGGAGCCAGAACGACTGTTAGTTCTCTGTTTTGTTAGATGCTGGGCTGATCTGATCTGAGTGTTTTGGAAGCTGGCTGTTACAAAGTGCCGTGAGCTATTGTAAGTTTTGCAACTGTTAGCAAACTTTGTGTACCAGATTATATGATACTGGACTATGTTATTTGGATTATCCCTTAACTGAAAGACATTGATGACTGACTGTCTTAACCGTGTATGACTTGGATTGTTTGATGGACTCTGATACCTCTATTTCCACGAAGGAAAAAGCCTATTAAACTGCAGTGTCTCTGTATGCTGGTTTGTGTGTTCTCCAACACAACTCTCACAACGCTTCTCTGAACGTACTCGCTCTCCCAACGGGGAGCTTACCTAACACTGGTTATGGGCCCAGCACACTTCCAAATCAGCCAGAGATAGCTAGGAATTGCACTGGGTTGTTTTAAACGGAGTAACAGCCTCTTTGCTTCTAATTTGGCTAGTTTAGCTGAGGAAGGAGGGATGGGAGGAATCATCGGATAACGTCTGCAAAGCACTTTGAACATTCTGCCACAGTAAGTGATGATAATAGCAACAATAATAATTAGGTTGATTATTAATTACAGGATAATGCCAGATGGAATAGGAGGAGGATGGAAGGCTTGAAGGAGAAAGATCTAACTTTGGGCTTTGACAGTTATAAAGTGACTATGTAGCCTTGGGCACTGTACTGCATGTTAATTGCATGGCTTTTTGTATAGTTATCTTCTTTTTAACTTTTTTTTCCTCGGAGGGAAAAGTGTCCCAAGTTTGAAAGACATTTTAGGACAAGAACTACCTCAGTTTGTGTGTGTGTGTGTGTGGGAGAAATCAAGAATTTTGCAGATCTTTTCTAACAGCAAATATTATTAACAGCTCACGAAAGCGTGTATGGCTTATAATAATATTAGTTGGTCAACAAAGGTGCTCCCAGATTCTTGACTTGTTGCCAAGAATAGAAGTAAATTCAACCTAGCTCAGAAATTTATGATCATCGAATCAGGCTAGTTCTGTGTGCATGTGTATGTGTGTGTGTGTGTGTGTTTTTGTGTGTGTTATATTTAAGAAATATATATGGCTGCCCAACTCAATCATGGTGACTCCGAGCAACTTATAGGAATAAAACCTCCAATGAGCCCAATCCACAGCACTGCATTGCAATTCTTCTGAAGTAGAAATCTGCATGAACAAGCAGTACCCATGACCCACGACAAAAGGTGAAGTAAGACCCTATCTACTTATAAGGCTCTTTTCTCAAGGTAACTAATAAGAAGTGAAGTTAAGCATTTCCGTGTACGTTGCTCTTTGGAAGATATATAAGAAACTGTCTTTTCTATAGGTTTTTGTCCAGGTGTTAGAAATTGTTATCTCTGTCTGGACCTTATCCTGATCTCGCAGTCCTATCTCTTGATTTTCTGCAACATTTCAACATTTGCTAGACTGGTTTGGAGTGCCAGTTTGGTATAGTGATTAAATAATTAGGCTAAAAACAGGGGACTATGAATTCTACTCCTGCTTTAGGCAGAAAGCCAGCTGGGTGAATTTGAGCCAGTCTCTCTCTCTCTCTCTCTCTCTCTCTCTCTCTCTCTCTCTCTCTCTCTCTCTCTCTCTCTCTCTCTCTCTCTCTCTCTCTCTCTCTCTCTCTCTCTCTCTCTCTCTCTCTCTCTCTCTCTCTCTCTCTCTCTCTCTCTCACACACACACACACACACACACACACACACACATATATATGTTTGATCTGTTCATTCTCAGACTTGTCTTGTTTCTTTCTTGCTACCTATATTAGACAATTAAGGAAAAATTTATCGAAATGGGAAATATTTTACTGGTGTGATCAACATCCTCTGCATTTTGATTCTGAGACTAGCTTTAAGAGGTATAGCTTAAAATACAGAATGATATAATTGGAAGGGACATTGGAGGCCTTCTAATCCAACCCCCTGCTCAAGCAGAGGACCCTACATCATTTCAGACAAGTGACCATACAGTCTCTTCTTAAACATTTCCATTAGCGAAGCACCCACAACTTCTGAAGGCAAATCATTCCACTGGTTAATTGTCCTCACTGTCAGAAAATTTCTCCTTAGTTCTAGGTTGCTTCTCTCCTTGATTAGTTCCCATCCATAGCTTCTTGTCCTTCATTCTGGTGCTTTGGAGAAGAGGTTGACTCGCCTCTTTTTTGTGGTAACCCACAAAAAAATATTGGAACGCTGCTATCATGTCACTCCTAGTCCTTCTTTTCTCTAGACTAGCCATTCCCAATTCAAATACAAAAAAATGAATTTGCGCTAAGAGATTCTTACTAATGTTTTTTTAAGGAAAATCAAATTATCCTGCCCCCCCATGTCAATACGTATGTAGGTGTGTGTTTGTGTGTGCATATCCATATAATCATTTAGAAATTTACTCCTTGAATAAAACTAAACTAGGCCATCCACCTGAAAAATCAATGACATGCATATGTTGGCCATTCAAACAGGATCTCTTGCATTATTATTATTTGATAGTTTTTTTTTTTTGCATTTTGCAAAAAAACAAGAACAAGAATAGCATCAATCAAAAAGTGAAAGGGAGAAAATCCACAGGGCACTTCGGAATAGGACATGTCAGCAGTGGGATAATTGGTGCTAGGTGGGGGAAATTATTGTCTAGAATGTCCTCAGGAATGCAATTTGCTATGATATTGTCTCTTTGAAATGCGTGAATTAGCTCTTCATCACACCTAATAGGAAATCTTTCACCATCAGCCTTGAAACTGTGTCTATTAAAAAATGCCCCCCAAAAAAGCAGAAAGCAAAAGTTGGTTGTAGAAAGAGAATTCTTGTGGTACCTTTTATCTTTTCTGCCTGGAAAAACAAGCAGAAAGGAAATGCAAGAGGTGCTCATACTCGGAGACAATCTGTATTCTGCTTTACAGTATTCATGGTGACTCAGTGGTTAAGACACTGAGCTTGTCAATTAGAAAGGTCGGAGGTTTGGCGGTTCTAATCCCTAGTGCCACATAATGGAGTGAGCTCCCGTTACTTGTCCCAGCTTCTGCCAACCTAGCAGTTCGAAAGCACGTAAAAAATGCAAGTAGAAAAATAGGGACCATCTTTGGTGGGAAGGTAACAGTGTTCCATGAGCCTTCGGCATTTTGTTATGCCAGCCACATGATCACAGAGACATCTTCGGACAGTGCTGGCTCTTTGGCTTTGAAACTGAGATGAACACCACCCCTTAGAGTCGGGAATGACTGGTACATATGTGCGAGGGGAACCTTTATGTTTACCTAATTCCTCCTTTCGACTCTGACCTAAGGAGTCTGACCTGTCATTTGCCACCAATTTTATTGGTGATAAAAATCCCTTCTCTTCCAACTCTTTCCTTCTCAAGAAGTTATCAGAAAGTTAATTGTCAAATCAAATCTTTTATTGGGAAGTGTAATGAGTAATTTTATTGCACAGATTTAGGAATATGAATGAGTTCTGCCTATAACAACTCACAAAAAACCTGCCACATAACTTTGCTGGTTTCAAGATTCAGCTCTGGACCTACCACATTTTCAAGTCACTTTGCTCTGTGCTATTCTTTCCTTAGCCTTGAAATGATTGTCCACTTATCATTTGTGTCACAAATACCTAATGTCTAATGTGAGAGTCAGGTCTTCTGGCTCATCAACTTCAGTTCCTTATAGAATCTGCTGTGTCCTTTAGAAACTTTATCAGGTCCAATTTTAGAGCAATGATTGGGGGTGAAGTTCTATCTGCCATGATAAATTATGATGGCCCTGAGGAATACATGGCTAAGGTAAATATGGTCTTCTGGAGAATTTCTCAGTGAGATGGTGTCCAGCTTTGTGCCTACTAAATAGGTCATGGAAAAGATGATAGCCATTATATATTTTTCCCCTCCTTAGTCTGTCATCTGCACCTCTATTACTGTCTGGTTTCGTTCTACAACCCAACAAGACAAAAACAGACTTCAGAGGATAATTAGAACTGCAGAAAAAACAATTACTACCAACCTGCCTTCCATTGAGAACTTGTACACTGCACGAGTCAAAAAGAGGGCTGTGAAAATATTTACAGTCCTCTCACATCCTGGACATAAATTGTTTCAACTCCTACCCTCAAAACAATGCTATAGAGCTCTGCACAGCAGAACAACTAGATACAAGGACAGTTTTTCCCCGAACGCCATCACTCTGCTGAACAAATAATTCTTTCACCACTGTCAAACTATTCACTAAGGCTGCATTACTATTACTATTAATCTTCTCATTGTTCCTATCACCCATTTCCTCCCACTTATGACTGCAGGACTGTAATTTTGTTGCTTGTATCCTTACGATTTATATTGATATTGATTGTTTCCTGATTGCTTATTTGTATCTTATGACTATCATTAAGTGTTGTACTTTATGATTCTTGACAAATGTATCTTGTCTTTTTATGTACACTGAGAGCATCTGCACCAAAGTCAAACTCCTTGGGTGTCCAATCACACTTGGCCAATAAAGAATTCTATTCTAGATATTCAGTCCATCCAGAATTTTATAGAATTTGGGGGGGGGGGCAAAATGTTAAAGGCTGATAGAAGCAGAGGTGGTATTCAGAAGGTTCTGATCAGTTCTGGAGAACCGGTAGTGGAAATTTTGAGTAGTTTGGAGAACCGGCAAATACCACCTCTGATTGGCCCTGCCCCCATCTATTCTCTGCCTCCTGAGTCCCAGCTGATTGGGAGGAAATTGGGATTTTGCAGTAACCTTCCCCTGGAGTGAGGGAATGGAGATTTTACAGTATCCTTCCCCTGCCACGCCCATGAAGCCATGCCACACCCACCAAACTACGCCCACCGAACCGATAGTAAAAAAAATTGAATCCTACCACTGGATAGGCGGCCTGAAGACTGAATGTCTCAGGGGTTTGTAGAGACACTGAATAGTGGCCACCAGAATGCTACTGTTCCTACATGTCGTATCAACCTTTAAAAAAGGATCATGAAAACTCAACCTTATTGACCTCCTACAAGGCACTAAATCTAAGAGATGGATTTAGGAAAGGACATACTGAAGCTTTTTCTGAGGAGAACCCCTCCAATTTGTGGCTTAGAATGATTCAGAAAGCACTGAGGGACACAATGTGGGAGAGAGAAACTAAATTCCAGGGATCCCATGGACTGAATTTCTCTGCATGTTTTGAACATGGGTCTCAACCACGGCTAAGCTCCTTTGCTTTTATTTGCATGGGTCTGCCTCAAACCAGAATAAGGAAGCTTTGAAAGTAGAATTTGACTCAATAGATAGAGAGCATGAGGGGATATTCCATTCCCAGCAATCCTACTATGTCATGGAGGATAGGACCTTTCTGCACCACCAGAAGTAATTTTATCACCTTGTCACCTTACTGGAAAAATAACAAGAATGAACTTTTCCGATGTCCAAAAGTGCTTTTCAAAAGACATTTTTCTTCTCATCCAAGAAGCTTCTTCAGTTTGGAATGAAGAAGCTTCTTGGATGAGAAATGAAATGTCTTCAAGGACAAAAGCAACAAAGAAGTCCAGTTTTGAAAAGCACCTTTGGGACCATGATCTGGTTGACAGAGAATCTCCACAGAATGTTTCCTATATTTTCCTCCAAAGCTTGTACACTCTACCCTCGTTTTAAAATCTTACCTTCTTGGTTTTGAAGGCAGTCAAGAAAGCCACTTAGTAGTGTTTTTTCTCTTCCTTTTCTGTTCAGGAACCACTACCGAAACTGTGCCCCAGCAGCGGCAGGAGGTCCTCGTGGGAAGTCATGCTATACTCTCACCTTCAGCCTCATTTTCCCTCACCAGGAAGATGTTTGCTACCTGGCCTACCATTATCCATACACCTACTCTACCATGATGGTAATGCTGCTTTTCTAGACTTTGAAGGGAAGGCTGCATGTCACAGTTGGCCAAAACTGATGGTTAACAAGCATATGGCTATTTGGCTTAATGTGTTATGTAAACCTAGCTATGGACTGCATAGTAGCTGGGCTCTAACTAGTCTGTAAATGTAAGGTTAACCCTCTCTCGAGTTGAGTTAAATTGTTAGTAATTTCATCAGTGGTGGGTTTCAAAAATTGTTTGAACCTACTCTGTGGGTGTGGCCTCCTTTGTGGGAGTGGCTTGCTGCCCATGTGACTGGATATGAAGATGCCGACGACACTTGTCAGAACCACCTTAAATTACCTCACACACAGCACTGGCATGCATAAGAATATGATGTAAACTTGTTTATTAAAAGGCATCTTTGGTTTGCGTTAAAACAACTTCAACACACGCAATGTTCTGATTGTACCACAAACGCAGTGGTCATCCTTACCTTTCACAGAGCCACTGAGTTTTATAAATATGAGCATGATAGTGTAGAATAATCATATCCAAAGACCAGTGGTGGGTTTCAAAAAATTTTGGAACCTCTTCTGTAGGTGCGGCCTGCTTTCCGAGTCCACTGGTGGAACCTCTTCTAACCGATTCGGTAGATTTGACGAACCGGTTCTACTGAATAGGTGTGAACTGGTAGGAACCCACCTCTGAATTTCATGTATAAATTCATATATTGTTTTGTGGGTAACCATATTTAAGTGGCTTGCTATAGACCTTCTCGGAGGTTTGCTTTCCAGGTTTACCCTATAGCTCTAAGATTATCAAGTAATCTCCCATTTAATACAAGTCAGGTATAATTTTTCTTGCCTTGCTGAGATCAGCTAGGATCAGGGTGCTGCCATCTATTGTTGGCGAGTAATTTGTAGCTGAATTGTAATAGTGGTGTAATGGATTTCAGGCTAATTCTGCCCCCTGCCAGGAATTTGATCCTGACCCACTCAGCCTTCCACCCTTTTGAGGTCAGTAAAATGAGGACTCAGATTGTTGAGGGCAAGATGCTGACTCTGTAATACACTTAGAAAGGGCTGCAAGGTACTATGAAGCAATATATACCATGTTTTCCCAAAAATAAGACCTCCCTGGATAATAAGCCCAATCAGGCTTTTAAGCGCATGCACTAAAATAAGCCCTCCCCCAAAATATTGCAACACAGCAGCAGCCATGAGGTGACCACGCTTGCTGTCTCCTGCACCTCAAAGATAATAATACCTCACTGAAAATAAGGCCAAATGCTTATTTCAGGGGTAAAAAAAAGACCCTGTCTTATTTTGGGGAAACATGGGTAAGTCTAAGTGCTATTGCTATTTCTATAATTTCTTGCATGGTTGGGCAGTTCATGCAAAATTGAGGCCTTCTTTCTAGGATATGTAATAATTTCCAGGGTCAGATAACATATTTAGAGTCCCTTTGTACACTCAGATGCAGAGGTGGTCAAAGTGAAATCAATGTATTCAGTATGCAAATTGGATCCCAGAGTTTGCAAGAAGGATTAAGAGAGATCCATCGTCTGAATACAGCTCATTAATTCAGATAATATTAATGCCCATCTAACAAAAAAATCTAATGACGTCATGGGAAGAGCGAGGTTAGGTCAGCTGAGAGTCAGGAGGATGTTTCTTGATTTATTAGACAGCCAGTCAAGGCTCTGAGGTGAACTAGATGGTGTCCATTTTATTCAGCAAGATTTGGCTGTATGGAAATATCAGTGGATGAGAAAGAGTTAAAAGGAAAACCAAAATAAGGGGGCCTGTTGTGTAAACACTGCTTCAAAAATTACCAACAAAAGGAGTTTTTGCTTTACATTTCTTTTTTTTTTTTAAGGAAAGAAATGCTTCTGAAGTTAGGAGGAGCTTTAGCTTAATTTTAGATTATGCTTCCAATGAATACAAGATTCAGTTGCTGCTGTACTGAGATACAGAGAAACATTCATTTCCTGACATTGCCTGAATCATAATTTCAGTGGATATCTCTGAAGAGATAACTTTGACCGGGGTCACTTAAATAACTCACAGATTTTTATTACCCCTGCAAAGTTTTTTTTTTAAAATTCAGTAAAAAACCAATTTCATTTTTACAGACTGCATGATTCCCACCCACCCCAAAAGAAAAACAAATTTCATACATGTGCATCACCAGGTTTTCTTTTTCAGCCTCTGTTTGTACAAGTGTGTGTGTGTGTGTGTGTGTTTGTGTGTGTGTGTGTAGGTATCATGGGTGCATCTTCTTCCCCCTTTTTGTCTTCAGAGCGGTAATGAATTCTAAGTGGTTTTGCAACCCAGGAACTCAATTACCTGCACTAGGCATTTCGAAAGGCAATAAAATTCCATATGGAAACTGACTTGGAAACTCTTCACAATCTAATATGCATTTAATAACTGCAGACATATTTACAGCACCCTGAGAAGAAGCCGCGTGAAAGACTGGCATTGAATCGTACCATTTCTTTTGAGTCAGAACCAACTGTGTTTTCTTCAAGATGATAACTTCAAATACCGTAACTGCTGATACATCCTTGCTTGCCCAAGCAAGCCAAAACCTCCATCTTTTCATTCAAAAAACACAACAATGCAGAAGGACAGAGCTTTGGTTCAGTCTAATCCAATATTTTTTTTGACTATGATCAGTAATATCAAGTATTTCAGGCAGATTTCCCCCCTGATGTTTTTTTCATATTGAAGATGGCAGGGACTGAACCAAAGTATTCTGACCTAGGCTTCCCAAGAGCATGAAGCAAACTCCTTGTCCCAACAAAAAACCCTTTTATTAATTTACTGTGAATTCTGCTCATTCACATTCAGCAAAGTCTTTCAAGGGAGGATTTACAGTCACATACCTTCTCTGGCTTGGAGAGCTGCCAGGCCGATATCTACAGAACTTGGCAAGGAGTCTCAGAGAGACACGAACCAAGCAAACTAAGACTCTCCTGCAAATTCCACCCCACTTTTGCTCCTCTTTTATTTCCTCTGGGAGGGGCCATTCACCATCCACCTGTAGCCTTACTCTCAAGTCGACCCCTGTTCTTTAGCTGTTCCCTTCATCTGGTAATTCTGTGCCTGAACACACTGGGAACAGGCTCCAGCTGTTTGCCTGCCTTACTGATGTCTGGCTCTGAAGGCAGCTGATAACTGGCATACGGCTCTGGCCCCCTCTCTGCCTCTGACACAGAGCCTCATCAGAGCCTTCCACAGGCTTCATGACTGGCCCATGTTCCTCCCCAATCTCCTCACTGTCTGAATCTGCAGCCAGTTCTGCTGGCCGCTGGTGGGCCATAACACAAAGATTTCCTAAATGCAAAAACATTTCCTCTACAGCCCGCTTTGCAATTTGCTCAGGGTCAGGAGGTTCAGTGAAAGAAAGTCAGAGACAGACCCAGAGGATGACCTGAAGGAACAGAACTAATAACAAAATCATTTATCTTTCCACTCCTGCAGCTAGGGTGAATAGGTAGTTTAAGTGACTCTCAGTGTGGGTTTTAGGGGCAGGGAGAAGACACTAGACGTAAGTGAAATGGCAATGATCACAATCCCCACATTGTAATACAATGCACAGGTTGTTCAATTGTCATTGGTTTTGCTTCTTTTCAGCAGAATCTGTGAAGATTGGGAGAAGAGAGATACAGAGTAAGAAGAAGAATATTTGTAGCTCAGGGTTGAAATGAGAAGCCCTTGGTGTTCTCTGAGCTTGGTTGTTTTCTTGGCAGATGTTTCCTTACCTAAACTAGGTGACATCATCAATGCTAATACCATGTTTTCCCCAAAATAAGACAGTGTGTAATGGCTCCTCTCCTAACTTGAGAAAGTGAAGACTCTTGAAACGGATTATTTCAAAAGAAACCTTTAATCAAGCAGGATGGAAACCATTAGAAGCAAAGCAGCATCTGAAAACCTTTAGGCCATGCAAATGGGATTAACCTGATAATGACCCCTCCCCTTTGTCCGAATGCAGATTCTGACCAATACACAAATGTGAAGATGCTTCCTTAACTCTTCTGCCCTGGGAGTCAATAAAGCACACATTCCCATGGCTATCTCTAGTTAGACATCAAAGTTATATATCCCACATGGCTACCATAAACATCCCTCCAGAGATGTTGGGACCTTCAGTCTCCCGGTGACAGGAAACCAGTTGTAAAGTTGTAAAACTCCGTTGTTTCAGATGTAGCTAATGATTTAACTCCAAGGCTCCCCTCCTCCCAATTGAATGGCAGTATCACTTTTAGGGATCTGACACAGGGTCTTATTTTCTTTTAACCCCCAAAATAAGCATTTGGCTTTATTTTTGGGGAGGTCTTATTATTTTTGAGGCAGTGAGCATGGTCACCTCATGGCTGCTGCTGTATTGCAATATTTTCAGGAGGGCTTATTTTTTGAGGAGGGCTTATTTTAGCACATGTGCTCAAAAGCCCATTTGGGCTTATTATTTGGGAAGGTCTTATTTTGGGGGAAACAGTGTAAGAAGTGATTCCTCAAATGATGTTACTTAGTTTGGATAATGAAATATCTGCAAGGAAGCAACAAAGCCCAGAGAGAATAGAATGTAGAATAGAATGAATGAATCAGCTGGAAGGGACCTTGGAGGTCTTCTAGTCCAACACCCTGCCCAAGCAGGACCCCTCAGAGTAGATGTTGTCTTTCTTTCTGCAGCTTCTGGTGCTCAGCTACCACTCAACTTGCCAAGCTGTCTGTGATCCTGGAGTGTGGATAGTACAATTGAAGCATGTCTACTAAGAGGGTAGCAGTCTAGTTAGAAGATTCAGGCAGTTGTAGTTCAACATCTGTGCAAGGCTAAAACATGCTAGTAGAGAAAACCTGACTTAGGTAAGTTGTGAGAAGGCTGGTGC
Organism: Thamnophis sirtalis; assembly: GCF_051295495.1. Taxonomy (NCBI): domain Eukaryota; kingdom Metazoa; phylum Chordata; class Lepidosauria; order Squamata; family Natricidae; genus Thamnophis; species Thamnophis sirtalis. The sequence goes on along the minus strand of NW_028261382.1, from coordinate 14,365,857 downwards.
CTCAAAGGGAGGAACGAGGCATTATATCAAATTAAATGCAATATTAAATAATATTATATCATTTCCAAGCAAAAGGCCTTCACATTTGGTTTCATACTGTAACTGCACTCCATCATTTATCAGCAAGCAGCCAGGAGACCTTTAAATAAGAGAATAGTTTGAATAATTGTTCATGGCATGTTCCCATTATTTAAAGACATTTTCTTGCTTCCTATTATCATAATGTTGAAATCAGGATTCATACAATAAAATTGTTCACAAACAATAGGAGGAGAAAGAGAGAGCGGGAGAGAGAGAGAGAGGGAGGGAGGGAGGGAGGGAAGGAAGGAAGGAAATTGTCCTCTGTTAGCTTATGTCATTAACAGTGAGAAGTCTGCCCATGGATCTAGGACTTCCAATTATATATCTATACTCTACAAGGTGTTGGACTAGATGGTTTCTTTCAGCAGGACATTTTGTAAACTATTACATTTTCATGTTTCAATTTTTACAGTCCCACCTTGACATTTTGGAGCAAACCAGGAATACAAAGAAAGTCTTCTTCAAGAGGCAGACCCTTTGCCACACTTTAGCAGGAAATGCATGCCCTCTGCTTACTATCACTGCCATGCCTGAATCGGAAAGCAGGAATGACCTGGAGCAGTTCCGTAAGTCAGTTCTCTCATCTGCTTTTTACTCGACCCCCTCTTGATCTTGAGTAACGTACATCTGAATATCATAAATGGCATCCAGGAAAACCGTGAGCTGGGTTGACATAGTTCATCCATTTTCATTGCTGTTGAGAAAAGCTCATGTTAGAGAGGTGCCTTGAAGGTGTGCTTGTGGAAAGAGAAAGGTTTGGATCCAAATCATACATTCCATGAGAGAGTTATCTGGATTGATTGTTGTTCAGTGTGCTGTGTGAACCTGTTGTGGCCCGCCAGCGGCCAGCAGAGCTGGTAGCAGATTCGGACAGTGAGGAGGTTGGGGAGGAACATGGGCCAGTCCTGGAGTCTGGGGAAGGCTCTCATGGGGGCTCTGTGTTGGAGGCAGAGAGGGGGCCAGAGCCGTATGCCAGTTATCAGCTGCTTCAGAGTCAGACATCAATGAGGCGGGTAAACAGCTGGATCCTGTTCCCTGTGTGCGCATGTGCAGAGTTGCCAGACAAAGGGAATAGGTAAAGAACAGGGGTCAACTTGAGAGTAAGGCCACAGGTGGACGATGAATGGCCCCTCTGAGAGGAAATCAAAGAGGAGCGAAAGGGGAGTGGAGTTTGCAGGAGACAATTAGTTCACTTAATTGGTTCATGACTCTCTGAGATTCCTTGCCAAGTTTTGCAGATATCGGCCTGGCAGCTCTCCAAGCTAGATAAGGTCTGTGACTGTAAATCCTCCCTTGAAAGACTTTTAATAAAAGTGTTTTTTGTCAGGACAAGGAGTTTGCTTCACGCTCTTGGGAAGCCTAGGTCAGAACACTTTGGTTCGATTCCTGCCATCTTCAATATGAAAAAAAAAATCAGGGGGAAAAAATCTGCCACTATATAGTTAAATGTAATTCAATGTAAGATATGCATAGTTTTGTTGCAATGATGCAGACAATTTTTAAACATATTATTGGGCAATATGAGACCAAAAAAAGACCATGTCATGTTCAGACTTGCATTGCAGCAAGGCTTAATAATTATCTACATTTTAAAATAGTTTTTATTAAATATTGAAAAAAGAAGAAGATATCGTCAAACCCGGTAGCTTCAGAAAGAATTATCTACATTTTTGTTTCATTGAAACAACATGGAGAATTACAGCTTTTGGGACCTTTGATTTATTTGCTTTGACTTTATAGATGTTCTCTAATTTGCAGAACAAGGAAATTGTTATGAAAGGTTTCTTTTGTATGTTTCAAAATGATAAATGCAGCTCAGATTTGCAAAAATGCAATAAGAGGTGGAAAGGTCTTGTTGAAAGAAAGAGAGGAAATGTTTTCAGATTAGCCTTTGCTACTTGACAATTGACCATGTGGACACCAGCTGGTGTCTGGCCATGAAGGGAAAAATAGAGATGCTGCTGGCAATTCTGCTTTTATTATTATTATTGGTCAGTCTTCAACTCTTTCCATTCCTAATGAATGATGTGATTCTTTTTTCTCCCCTGGGATTACACCCTTTCATATTTTATTTTACAGTTAAGCTTGGATTCACTCATTGTGTTAAATATGATTTGGATTTCACATAAACTATGAACCCAGCTATTTTGGCTTATAACCCTGATTCATGCTTTAGCATGCTGTGCAAATTTAGCCAATTTAGGTTTATTCAGTAAATCATGTGGAACACCCTAGTTTAACATGATATGTGAACTCAGCCTGATGCGGCTTCCTTAGAGAATTATTTGCATAGATACACAATATTTATAGATAACCAAGCTGGGAAATAATTTAATTGTTCAGCTTTTATAAATGGATTGCTTGCCTACATCTGTATGTTTTTAAGGTGAATTGGCTGAGAATTCATGAGACTATTATCCTCCTTGTTGATGTTGGTTTTTTTGGGAGCAGATAAGAAGTGGTATGGAAGCACATTTCTGGATCCCATATGGCATTATTACCAATGTATATCTGACTTTTATAGCATGATTAGATTCAAAAAAGTCTTAGCAGCTATCATGGAGTTGCCTATGTGTGAAGTTGGTAGATATAGCAATAGCAATAGCACTTAGAGTTATATACCGCTGCACAGTTCTTTACAGCCCTCTCTAAGCAGTTTACAGAGTCAGCCTATTGCCCCCCCCCAATCATTTTACCCACCTCGGAAGGAGAGAAGGCTGAGTCAGCCTGGAGCCTGGTGAGATTCAAACTGCCAAATTGCAGTCAGCCGGCAGTCAGCAGAAGTAACCTGCAGTGCCGCATTCTAACCACTGCGCCACCTCAGCTCTACAAATTTATTTAATAATAAATAAATAAATGAAGTGTTTTTCTTCCCGGGATAAAGGTGAAAGTGGTGTCTCTTGTGCAGAGGTGATATTCAGGAGGTTCTGACCAGTTCTGGAGAACCAGGAGCTGAAATTTTGAGTAGTTTGGAGAAGTGGCAAATAACACCCCTGGCTGGCCTCGCCCCTATCCTCTGCCTCCCAAGTCCAAGCTAATGGGGAGGAAATGGGGATTTTGCAGTAACCTTCCCCTGGAGTGGGGAGGGAATGGAGATTTTACAGTATCCTTCCCCTGCCACACCCACCAAGCCATGCCCACAGAACCAGTAATAATTTTTTTTGAATCCCACCACTGGTCTTGTGTACACAAACTAGCTGAACTGTCCCTCACACTTTATTTCAATCTATGAGACAACATCCCATACCGCCTATAGGAGAAGAAAGTAGCTGAGAAGTTATTGGATAAGCAACGTGGTTTCCAAGCTTTGCCCTCCAGTTTATTGCTATCGTTTCTCACCCAAATAGAGGGAAGTGAAAGTTTCAAGAATAAAAGGCAACACAGGAAATTGCGATGGAATATGGTAGAGATAAGAATGGTTTGCAAAGATACAAATGTATGGGGAAGTATAATGCCTAGTGTTAAATGTAAACAACATTTTAATGGGTTTTTTCCCCATCAAATCTTGTAAACTGCCCAAACTTGTAAAGAGGATAAGTAACTTCTAAATGGATGAATAAATCAAGTATCAGAGAGAGCATTCAGAGAGACAAAACCCAAAATTTCCTAGAGAACAAGTCAGAAGGTGATGTCAGAGGACAAGAAACCTTAACAAAGGTATAAGATCTGAGTTTCAGAAGTTAGTGGAAAATTACCTCTGCCTTATGAGTTTCTTGGTGTTAATAACTAAGCCTGAGGTCCTTCAATCAGCTCTTTCTAACTTGCTACCCTCTATGGCTTGGGAGAATAAAAAAGTTCTAATGCTAGAGAACTGTTTGAAATATCTAAAGTGTACCTGGTTGAAAAAAGACCTGCCTATCTCAGCTTACCTATACTACATATATTTTCAAGACATTCTGAATCTGGCACTGCAGTTCATCAAGACTTGAGTCTATGGAGATGCTCAATCACCCAGGTCAAGGTTGTCCTAAAGGTGCTTTTCCAAAAGGCAACTGGAACTTTGTTTTTCCTTGAAGACATTTCACTTCTCATCCAAAAAGCTTCTTGGGTGAAAAGCGAAACATTTTCAAGCAAAAAAAAAACCAAGTTGCCTTTTGGAAAAGCACCTTCAGTAGATCAACTGGGGTTTCTCCACTGGTGTATAGACCAAGCTGCTTGTGCTCTCTTGCTAGATGTCCCAGGTTGGACCTGCCATTGGTGTCCTGATGGCTTAAAACATCTATTTCCGAACTTCTTGAGTTTGCCTATTGTTCTACTTAGCTTCTGCAATAATTTCTTATTCCTTATCAACAACAGAATATGGCCAAGAGGAGAGACAAGCCACTCTAATATTGGACTCTTATGAACAAACCTATTAAGAAGTGTATGTTTTATACATCCCAGCGCCACAGCTCTTTTCTAATTCTAGAGATATGGATCAATTCTCACAAGCTACCTGAGCCTGCTTATTAAAATGTCATTCTGTTTCTAGAAAAAGAAGAAGAGCCATCTTAGAATTAATTGAGCTTGGTCTCTCAAATGTTCTTGTGCTGACTTCCCAGAAAGTCAATTTGGTCATTCCATTCCGTATCCATTGTCTTATGCCCCCTCCCCAACGACCCATTTGGGGACCTGGAAGTCAAGAGCAAATGTCTGTGAGGGGCTCTTGCTTATAAACGGAAATGGAGAGCCTACCCAGAACTATTTTGCTAGGAAAAGTGTAACGCTTTATTATGCATTGTGCTCAGGCTGCATCTTACAGAAACTGCACCGATGGGAGAAATTAAACTGTCACTGAGCAAACACTTAATGATCACATTGGAAAAAAAAAGAATTGAATGGTTACTGTATAGCCTGTTGAGTTTAAAACTGTGAGGTAACTCATCTGCTTGTCATAAGGGCTACTGGCGGTGCCAAAGGTTTTTGTGTACCTTTTCATGTATGTCTATTTGTATAACTCTGTGTGTATGTGTGCGTTTGTGTGTGTGTTTTAGGTACAAGCAATTAGATTTACTTGTGAAAGGCTCAAGTCAGCTACTCTGTTGATTTCTGCCTATATTACAAGAATCTCCATAGACTGTTTTCTTTCCCTTGGAGCAAACAGATACGGTTTCATGGACCTTGGTGGTGTGTGGGTGGGGCAGGGTTATACCTCTTGTGGCTGTGCAAGAACTCAAGGCTAGTTCCCCACTTGACCCTCATCCTTGCCTGGACTTTTCAAAAAGAATCCTGTTTAGGGGGAAAAAAGCCACCTTGGTCCACATACATTCAGACTTTCTATATTCGAAAGAGAACCCTCCACCTCCTGTGAATCATGAATTTTAATCCTGCAGTATTTGCAAGTGCTCTGCTGAAATTTGGCAACCTCCCTGCCTGAGGAAACTTATTTTTTTCAGCTGCTTGACAGCCGAAGCTTTATTAGCTTTCTTCCTGTATTTGCATTTTTCTTTTAAAGTCAAGCTGTCTGGATTCCATTGGTGAGGAAATATGTATACTTTGGTCATTTCTTCTCCAAAATGAACAAAGCAAAATTCTCATCAACTCTGTATTAGAAGATACTGCAAAGTTGTATATTGGACTCCTGCAATATAAGGGCCTTACAAAAAGGAGATGAGAGGGTTGGAGCCCAGAGACAGATTTTCTGTGGTTGACTCCACCTTGCAGAATAGCTTCCCCCATGGAAGTTGTTAGCTTTTACCTTGGATCATCTTAGGTATAGATAAAGGTTCCCCTCTCGCACATATCTGCTAGTCATTCCTGACTCTAGGGGGCGTTGCTCATCTCCGTTTCAATGCCGAAGAGCCAGCGCTGTCCGAAGACATCTCCGTGGTCATGTGGCCGGCATGACTAAATGCCAAAGGTGCACGGGACACTGTTACCTTCCCACCAAAGGTGGTTCCTATTTATCTACTTGCATTTTCACATGCTTTCGAACTGCTAGGTTGGCAGAAGCTGGAATAAGTAATGGGAGCTCACTCCGTTACATGGCACCAGGGATTCGAACCACCGAACGGCCGACCTTTCTGATTGACAAGTTCAGTGTCTTAGCCACTGAGCCACTGCGTCCTCTTAGAATAATGGTCTTTTTAAAATAATGATCATCTTAGAAGACCATTAATCAGAATCTTCTGGAGGTCCTTTGATGGTTATCATTGCACTGATTAAATTGAGTTGATACCTTCAGTTGTCTTATGTTTTTTCCCCCTTATTTATCTTATTGTTAGGCTTTTCGTTTTACTATTGCTATGTATTTAAAATGTTATGTTTTATGGCTTATTTACATGGGTAACCCCCATGAGTCTCTTCAGGCTCAGTAAAACAAACTACGATTCAATAATTTTTTTTAAACAAAGCTAAATAGTGAGAGATGCCAGAATTGTAATAGCTAAGCTTTGTAAGCTATCTGCCTGAAAGGAAGAATTTCATACTTTTCTTTGCATTTGGATTTCATTATATATCAAGTAGGTTCCACCCCTGTTATGAAAAATTATAAGAACATTGGGTTAATTCTATCAAAAACTTTAAAAAACCAAGGATAGAGATGTCCTTAAAACAAGCTTCTCTCCTCATAACTACATGGATATTTTCATTCAGTGTTCTTGGCAACATCCTTGAATCAATTTGCCATCACCTTCTTCCTGCATATATTTTTTGACTTTTCACTTGGGCTACAAGCTAAGCTGGGCGGACCCAGCTTAACTTCACAGATCACCCAAAGCGGGTTAGATCCTGCTATCTTCTCAAAATATAAACCTGGTTACCTTTCCTACCATTCTTCTTAGGGCTTTTAACAACACCTTCAGAGTGACATGGTGGCTCAGTGGCTAAGATGCTGAGCTTGTTGATCAGAAAGGTTGGCAGCTGGGCAGTTGGAATCCCTAGCATCGCATAATGAAGCGAGCTCCCGTTACTTGTCCCAGCTTCTGCCAACCTTAGTCATACTGGTCACATGACCACAGAGATGTCTTCAGACAGTACTGGCTCTTCGACTTTGAAACGGAGATGAGCACCGCCCCCTAGAGTCAGGAACGACTAGCACATATGTGGAAGGGGAACTTTATCTTTAGGAATGGAAGGAAAAATAATCCTTTTTATATCCAAGTCCTACAATTTTCATTTGAGAAACTTGTTGGGGAAACCAAAGACTACAGTACAGCAGTACGGTATAATCACAGGGACATTATTTGTAAGTGTGAAGGAGAATTCTCAGTTAAAAATCAGTGCATGTAATAGTAAGTAGGGATGACCTTGAAAGACAGGAGGAAGAACTACAGACTACAGAATCAACATGAAAAAGGTATCTCAGCCCACAGAAGGAGGAAGAGCATAGGAGAAGTTTCAGAAGTTTCCCTCCAAAGTTTTCAGAAGAGTAAAAGGAAAAGAAGGGAGAAATAACTTCAAACTTGTAAAATTCGGTTAAAGTTGTGGTCCATTATTGTGCTTCTTGTCTGGTGTACCTCAAAGGACTGGCACTGAATTAAGTCGAAGCATAGCTTAACATTTCTCTTCTTCCTCCTCCTTCTCCTCCTCCTCCTCTGATAGAAAATTATGCTAACTTAAATGAGTAGTACTGTCTTGATGGATTTGCAGTTTTGCATGTCGCCCATGACCACTGAGTTAACCTCCACTCAATTAAAGGAAATCATATCTTTCCTAGAAAATGTCACAAAATGTATTAATGGAAATGGCAAACTCAGCCTGGTGCATGCTCAGATTCTGGTAGCTTTCCAGCAACATCCATTTCTTAAGATGCCTGGGCTGCCTGAGCCATGTTTGGAAGAGGAAGAAGGCCAGTTCTTTTCAACAAATGCTGCTTCGCCGGGCTCTTCCCAATTAAGAGCACCAGCAGAGAAATGAGAAAGTGGAGCAGTGAGCAATGGCCATTTTTGCAGGGTGCTGTGAACTAATGATTGTGTGGAAAAAATGTACACAGTTTAATTAAGCACATTGATTAAATCAATATGTTTCAAACAGCTTAGCGCTCCAATCAGCTTAATCTCATTAAATGTAATTTGGGCCTCGATAATTGATTAATAATGCATTAGGGTTTATGAATTATTGACTCCTGAGTTATTATAACTATGCCTTCTCCCTGCATGACAGGCATTGCTGCATGTTAATTATGAAGAGCACCCACTCTTCCCCTTTCTTTTCAATAACTTTCAGAGGAAGAAATGGAGCCTGGAGTAGGAAATGTATGAGATTATTATGGCCTGCTTGGAATTGTTTCATTGAGTAAATATGTAGTAAATATGTAGCATGTGTCAGGGGTAAGAAATCAGGAGCCAGGATGGAGTTCAAAAGGACTGTGATTTTATATCATGCTACCCATACATAAGAATCTGATCTACTAATGGTCATGACAAATTGGTGTCAGATAAGCCCACTAGTAAAAAGCAGAGACATCACCCTGCCATGTGTAGTCAAGGCTATGGTTTTTTTCCAGTTGCAATGTATGACTGTGAAGGTTGGACCATAAGAAAGGCTGAGCGCCAAAGAATGGAGGCCTTTGAACTTCGTTGCTGGAGAAGACTCCTGCGAGTCCCTTGGACTGTGAAGCGATCAAACCGGTCAGTCCTAGATAAGATCAACCCTGATCGCTCTTTAGAAGGCCAGATCCTGAAGAAGAAACTCAAGTACTTTGGCTACCTAATGAGAAGGAAGGACTCCCTGAAGAAGAGCTTAATGCTGGAAACGATGGAGGGCAAAAAAGAAGAAAGGGATGACAGAGAAGGAGGTGCCTGGATGGAGTCACCGAAGCAGTAGGCGTGAACTTAAATGAACTCCGGGAGATGGCAGAGGACAGGAAGACCTGGAGGAATGTTGTCCATGGGGTCGGAATGGGTCACACATGACTTTGCAACTAACAACAACACCCCCCCTTTATGTCAATGGATGTAAAGCAGGGCTGGACCTAGGTCTCTTACAGGGATGTAGCAATTCCAAACTGATAGTGTGTTTGACCCCACCATCGTTTTCAGTATAGTCATCTTCTACAGCATGCAGGGTATAACCAGTGTAGGTTTGTGATGGTCTCTCATGATGGACCAAGGAGTGGTTAATATCTTGACATGCCCTCTATTGAATGATGGCCATTCCATGGTTTTGTGCTAATGAGTTGCTCCAAGTAAACGTGTGCAAAGTGATACTTGCCTACATGTATAGGAGGCCTGGATACCACATTTAGTGATTAGGGCACATACTTTATAACAAAGTGCACCAACTGAAATCCCTATGATATGCAATAGAATTATTAAGTATTAAATTTCTGATGTGTTTAATGCCACCCAGAGTCACTTAATAGTGAGATGTGTGGCATATTAATTAAATACGTAATTTAAAAAACTAAACATATTTTAGGTTCAAATCAAATCAAGCTTATTACACTCAAAGACCAGAGATGTATTTTAGGTTTTTTTGAGCCAAACATTCTGAAATTGGATGAAATGCAAGGTCCTTTGGATATCATGTTAAGCAGTCCTTACCCTCCTGATACTTACAAATATTTTACAATTTGTAAGTATCCATTATCTTACCCACTGCAGTTCTCGATATACTAGATTTTCCCATGTACTATACTAGTAAGTACTTTTCTCCTTGCTAAGTTTTCCTTCAAACTATAGGTGCAGTTGAGGTGTTTCCTTTGCAGTTGGGTTAGAAATAGATTCTAGAGAGTTATTGTCTAGCTTCTCTTCCATGTTCCGTGTGTGTGTGTGTGTGTGTGTGTGTGTGTGTGTGTGTTCCAGCATAATACTGGAATGACTTGAGCAATTTCAATCAAACTTGGTACACAGATGACTTACTCTCTGGAAACAAATTCTGTGGGGGGTAAGACACTCCAACACCCCTCAGTGTGTGTGTTCTGTTAAGATACAGCCTGTCGTGCCTTAAACGGCTTCTACTGTACTGCCGTAAAATGGCTTCTACTGTGTAGTGCAGTGGAGTTGCCATGGTAACAGCTTCACAGTACTCCACGTAAGGGGGAAAATCTAACATTAGAAATTATGTTTGGTCTGGACATCCCCCACTTATAAATAATACCTGGGCAATGCTGGGTTATCGACTAGTAAATTATAAGGATGCAATGTAGGCACTCCGCATCCACTGTTCTGTCAATACTAATTTTCTGTGATGCTCAGAATGGGTGGGAGCCAATCTGATTTCCCAACCAAGAAAGCCTTCAAATACCCAGTGCACGCTGAGCTTCCAATTACCAATGTCTGTCTTATAAAAGGGTGAAATATGACACTCAAGAGGGAGTAAACTCCTTCTCTTTCTAAATAGTGAAAGAGCTTTGAACAGTCCCAGGCTATGGCATGAAACAAACCCATAGATTTCTCAGAATTCTGCATTTCCTGAGGTTCAGTAGTAAATTCCCATCACTTCTCCAATACTAGGCAGGCATAATTGAAAAGGTCAGATGTTGTAAAGTTTAAGCAAGAGCTATCTAGGCATTCAAGCTGAACCAGGGAGAACTTCTTGCCAAACCATAAATGGCTGATGGGCTATATTTTCTACCCTGTTATCTGAGTCAAGAGACAGTTCTAGCTAAGGTTGATGGCATAAAGCATCCCTATCATTTCTAAATTGGGCTGGGAAGTTCTCCTGAAATCTAGAATTGCACCTGCCCATCAATTTTGGTTGAATTTGACTACCTCCACCAATGATCTGAGGCACTAGAAGGCAGCTGCCCAGATACCCATGAACATCCCTTGTGGATGACTTTGCTCAACTCTGTTTCTCATGCTTCCTCCATCTTTTCATCTTTGGCATCATCAATCATCCTCTATTCCATCAATTGCTGAATTGTCTCGGATCAACTGTTTCCAGCAATTATTGCTAATCATTTTTGAAACTCGCATTCTTTTTTTATGGTGTTTTTAAAGCTTTCTCTCCTACTTGAACCTATTCAAGTAGGACATCACCATCTTTGGTACTTTTTAGGATATATTATCTCTGGGTCCTTGGAGCTCTCTGAATCTAGTGGATTTCTTGCAGACATTTCATTACCAAACTATGTAATGTCATCCAAGAGCACCAATGATATTATCTGGTTTGATAATGAAATGTCTGTCGAATTCTTGGTGTTCTCTGAACTTGGTTATTTTCTTGCAGATTACCCAAACTAAGTAACATCATCAATGCTTAGATGTAATGAAATATCTGCAAGAAAATCACCAAGTGAGTACCAAGTATCCTTCAGTTCAACTCTGAGCTACAAATATTCTCTTCTATTGGTAGGTTATCTCTCCTTTTCTTCTCCAGGCAGAAAGCTGAAGTGTGTGGCATGTTGCTTTTCTCTTTTACTCAAGAAGAATTATCCTATCTGCATCTAATGACTAGGATGGACTTGGAGAAGACAGGAAAGCAACACCAACCTGCTCAATAAAGAAAGAATACTTAGTAAATATGGGGTAGTGAACTGGCAAGAACATCCAGTAAACAGTAATGTAAGCAGACATTTAGACACCCCCATTCACAAAGAAAGAAAACCTAAATTATTTCTGAAATTGCCTCCCAAATCCCAAAGTAGATCAAGAAGCTTTGCCCATTTTGTTTATGTGTCGCCAGCCACAGCCTTTGCTTCCTCCCTAAAGACCACCAGCCCTGCCCAGCCCTGCCATAAAAAACAGAAATTGTGCCATCTGTTTGTTTTGTTGGTGACACATGAACCAAACTGGGCTGGTTATTTTCCTATTTCTCTTCCCCACCAAACCTCCTTTCCTCTAGAAAATGCTTTGAATTTGTTTCTAGCCTGCAGTTGAGTTAAATTCCCTTACCTGACTTTGAATATTTAATATTTGCCTCCTCCCTCCTCCTTTTTTTGTACTGCAACTGGATTCATGGAATGCAACACCGAGACAGAGAGAGAGAGAGAGAGAGAGAGAGAGAGAGAGAGAGAGAGAGAGAGAAAGAGAGAAAGAGAGAAAGAGAGAGAGAGAGATGGCTGGACCATTGTCTTCAAAACAACAGAGGAACATTTGCTTTGTTCCTTAATAGCTTTTACAAGCATCTCCCTTTTTCATTCCACCTTACAGCCTTTGAAACAAAATATTTGTCTCAAGACGAGAATAAAAACAACTGAAAGTGGGCTTCGACGTGAATATTAATTGTGTGAAGCCAGACTGTGAAAAATGTAGAAAGGCTTTTTCTTTTGGCTCTTGAAATAAGCATCCAGGAGCAGGCATGTTCCCTGTGCAAAAATGATTTCAAAAATCCAAGGCTTTTTTAAGTTATTATTTTGAAGCTGTTACGATGAAAGTTTCCTGAGTAAGAAAAGTGCCTAGCACAAAACCTCATCTCAGACTTACAAGCTAAAAGACCAGATGTATAAAAAAGGGTTTGTGTCTAACACAAAAATAGGAGTGTATATTAAGGCTCTAATTTTTCTTATTGCTGTTCTATCCATCAAGGGCAGCCGTTTCATTTTTTCTTTTCTAAATCCCCCTAGAGCCCAGAAATTTGCACCATCAACATTCAGGAGTGATTTTCACTTTCAAAAAAACCAATAAAACAGCTTTATAGGCTTCCCTAGACTTAAGATGCCTAATTCAGTTATTTCTAAATAAATCCTCCTCTCCCCACTTAAAAAAAACTGTCACCCCCCCCCCCCTTTCATTTGTGATAATACGTCCTCTTGTTGCTTTCAAAAACAAATGTGAAAAAGAGAGTTGGTAAAACAGACTCTTCCCGGCTGCAGAATATTAGTCTGTCCTCGTTATATATCACATTTTGAGTTGCCATATTGACTATCATGCACAATCTGGATGGGAGGCCAGTTTGCATAGATGACAATGTAAAACAAATCCATAAACCAAAGGGCAAATTAATAAACAGAGGGCTGCAAAACATTGGCCTTGCTAGTGGAATGGCGACCAAAGGAGAGAAGACGAATCTGATTTTCTCCTGCCATGCCAGTGAGTTTTCCTGTGCTGTATGGCCTCTCTCTTCTCTACCCTGTTTGCAATCTAGAATATAATATAATAACAGAGTTGGAAGGGACCTTGGAGGTGTTCTAGTCCAAACCCCTGTTCAGGTAGGTAACTTTATACCATTTCAGATAAATGGTTGTCCAATCTCTTCTTAAAAACTTCCAGGATTGGCTCATTCACAACTTCTGGAGGCAAGTTGTTCCACTGATTAATTGTTCTGTCAGGAAAATTCTCCTTAGTTCTAGGTTGCTGCTCTCCTTGATTAGTTTCCATCCATTGCTTCTTGTCCTGCCTTCAGGTACTTTGGTGAATAGACTGACTCCCTCTTCTTTGCGGCAACTCCTGAGATATCGGAACACTGCTATCATGTGTCCCCTGCTCCTTTTCTATATCAGCAGCATTAACCTAAAGGGATACTACATGCCTAGCCATTACATTATTCTTTTTGGGAGAAAGCAATGCTACACACAGATACCCATATTTTAAGAAAGCTAATATGGCCTCATTTACAAATGTATTGAAAATGCATTCAGGACAGGACATGTCCTGAAGATGTTTTCAACATTCCAACTTCTCTGATTGCAATCTATGTCAGAAGTATTAACTTAGAGGGATTGATAGCAATGGCACTTAAACTTTATATACTGCCCCATAGTATCTCTGGGTGGTTTACAATGTCAGCATCTTCCCCCCAACAATATGGCTCCTCATTTTCCCAACCTCAGAAGGATGGAAGGCTGAGTCAACCTTAAGCCTGGTGGGAATCAAACTGCTGGCAGTTGGCAGAATCAGCCTGTAATACTGCGTTCTAACCACTGCACTACCAGAACTCTATCACAGCTACTATTTTAGTTTACATATAAGAGTACAGAATACATTTAGATTTACATATCCTGCATTCAAGAATAAGCTAGAAACATCAGTTTGAAAAGCGCCAGTGAATATATTGTACTTCTGGCATACCACATTGGAAAGATCACGCTAGGATGGTTGTGCAAACCCCACCAATTGTGGTTGGATTTATACAAATGAAAGAAGACATGGCTTAATGCATGTGTCACAAGTCTTTGTGTGTGCTGTGTGGTACACCAAGGGAAGCAAGAAACTGCACTGTTCTTTGATCGTTCTTCTCAGATCTTCTAAAAGTCCATTAATGAACCTTTTGTAATTTCAGAACTGTTCTGAAGACCTGTTCTGGATCTTAACTCCTTTTCTAGCAGTAACACCTTCTCACTAACACTTTGTAAAATGATATCTATCAAATCACTAGTGCATTTAGAATCTAATTTGCTCTACCAGTTGCAATTGTTATGCTACTTAGTTATGAGGGGAAATGTAATTAATATTTTTTTAAATAAGCCTTTGTCTCCCCCCCCACCCCTTTTCTTGTTTTTCTTCACCAAATTCATTTAATTAACAGTAGCTGAGCTTATCAAGGATGTTGTTCTTGGGTTTTTGTTTTTGTTTTGTATTTTTTCCAGCAAACCTCTAGATACAAAAAAGGTTGACTCCAAACACTCAATCATTTCAAGCATTCGGTCTTAGGCAGCAACACAGCAATATGTTCCTCTGTGACTAAGAAATATAATTCCTTCCTGTTGCTTGATGCAATTTAGCACATGTTGACTTTGGTCTATCAAAAGTTGGGAAGATCGCACTTCCTGTTTCAGAAAGTGAAGAGGATAATGCAGACTCCTGGAGTTTGGTCATTCTTGATTCCCTACCTACTTGGTTAGACTTGTTGTTTCTCCTGAACAACAAGGCTATGTAAAAGATTTCAGTTGGATCTATACTTCATCACAGGTGAACATGTGGTTGACAATGCATTGTGTTCTGTGAACCCTGAATGAATCTTGACTTCATTCAGTAAATCGGAGGATGCTTTCTAGTCATTGCCAAGTCAATAGAGATGGAAGGCTCTCTCATACTGCCATTTAGCATTTAGGAATCTGAATGCTGGGGATATGGCTGGGTGGTCTCTGAGTTTGGTTATTTTCTTGCAGACATTTCAGTACCAAACTACATAACATTATCAGTGTGATCAAGCTCACAGAGCACCAAGGAACCCATCATTCATCCCTGAGCTACAAATACAAGTAGTCCTTGGCTTATGTCCACAATTGAGCCCAACATTCCTCTTGTTAAGTGAGATATTTGTTAAGTGAATTTTGCCCCATTTTATGACCTTTCTTGCCTCAGTCATTAAGTGAATCTGGCTCCCCCATTGACTTTGCTTGTCACAAGGTCGCAAAAAGGGGATGACATGACCTTGGGACACAGCAACAGTCATAAATATGAACCAGTTGCCAAGGGTCTGAATTTTGACCACATGAGCACGGAGATACTGGTAAGGTCCTCACTGTGAAAAATGGTCATAAGTCACTTCAGTGCCATTGCAACTTTGAATGGTGACTAAATGAACTGTGGTAAGACGAGGACGACTCATATTGTCTGCATAAAAAGCAATTGCTACCAACCTGCCTGCCTTCCATTGAGGACCTGTATGCTGCATGATTCAAAAAGAGGGCTGTAAAAATATCTACAGGCCCCTCGCATCCTGGTCATGAATTGTTTCAACTCCTACCCTCAAAATGATGCTACAGAGCCCTGCACACCAGAACAACTAGACACAAGGACAGGTTTTCCCCAAATGTCATCACTCCGCTAAACAACTAATTGCCGCAACATTGTTATATTACCTATTAAGACTGTATTACTATTATTCTTCTCTTCCTTCCTAGTACCTATCTCTTCCCACTTGTGACTATAACCATGTTGCTTGTATCCTTCAATTTATATTGTTCTATTTGTTTCCTAGTACAATTTGATACCTTATTAGTAACCTTGATTATCACTGTGTTGTATCTTTTTATTCTTGGTGAATATATTTTATTCTCCTTATGTACACTAAGAGCATATGGACCAAAGACCAATTCCTTGTGTGTCCAATCACACTTGGCCAATAAAATGCTATTCTGTTCTGTTCTGTTCTGTTCTGTTCTGTTCTATTCTATTCTAAAAAATAAAGAGTTCTTGAGTTGAAATCAAGTGATAGTGACTTCATCAATGTAGTTTTGTTGTGGTAATGAAGAAGTGGTTTGTTCTTAACTCTTTTTCTGAATTTTTACTGTAGCCTAAAGCTTTGACTTCCTTTGGACTATTACTATTCTTCTTCTCTTCCTTCCTAGTACCTATCTCTTCCCACTTATGACTATAACCATGTTGCTTGTATCCTTCAATTTATATTGTTTTATTTGTTTCTTAGTATGATTTGATTGCTTAATAGTAACCTATGACTATCACTAAGTGTTGTATCTTATGATTCTTGATGAATGTGTTCAATTTTATTTTTCTTTATGTGCACTGAAAGCATATTCACCAAAGACAAATTCCTTGGCCAATAAAAAATTCAATTCAATTTAATTCCATTCCATTCCATTCCATTCTTGATGAGTCTCATGTCATCAGGACCAAGGATAGCTCTGAAGCAGCAGATTGTTTCTCATAGTGCAGTGTCTCCTCCAAATTGAAGCCCATGGGATATATTGTGACTCTTGTGTTCCTTTAACGTTTTGCTAATATAAAATAAAGTAGAAGAGAATTCTTAATTGGCCAAGTGTGATTGGACACACAAAGAATTTGTCTTTGGTGCATATGCTCTTAATGTACATAAGAGAATAAAATGCATTCATCAAGGATAAAAAGATACAACACTTAGTGATAGTCAAGGTTACTAATAAGCTATCAAATTGTACTAGGAAACAAATAAAAACAATATATACCTGTGGACAATGGAAATCCATGAAGTACTTTGGTTCTCCCTGGGCTGTTCTCAGAAAGAAAGAAAAAGAAGCCAGAGGGGCTCCTAGCATTATTGGGTGGGTTTTTTGGTGGGGGATTTATTTTCATCAACAGACAAGTCTCTGCAATTTTCATGGCACAATTTTGGAAGCAGTTTGCCACTATCAGATTTTTGGGGCTTAGAAGTTTTTTCTTTCTTTCCTAGCTTTTCAATTGGCTCAAAGTCACCTACTAGCTTTGTGCCTAGACATGGGACTAGAACTCCCCGTCTCCTGGTATCTAGCCTGGTTCCTTAACCACTACACTAAATTGGCTGTCAACATTTATGACAGCTTTGTCAACATTTGAACTGGTGGTGCACAAAGTCTTATTTTCCTTTTAAATCAGATAAGGATTGAAACCAACTCTCCCCCACTTCGTATTGTTCACGGAATAAGCTCTCCAGTTGTGAAAGCTGTTAAATTGTTTTCCCCACCTTCCCAAATTGTACAAAGTTTGATATTCAGTGCGGCCTAGGCCTTAAATGCAGAGAAAAGTTTGAATGGAATACATTGATCTCATGCTATTATTAACCATCCAGTTCTCTCCCTCTGTATTCCTCTTCCCATAAAAACCCTGCTGATCTTTTGAAAAGGGAGAAAAAGCCGCTTTTCATAATGGAGCTAAAACTATTCAATCTAGTTTTTGACAGAGATTTATCTTCCCTTCCTACATGCACTTTTTTAAAGCGATTTGAAGCCTGCAGTGGGATGGAAGTCATGCACCTTCTGCTTGGAATCCAAGTATAAAAAGTTTCCTAAAAAAGGAAGAACAAAAAAGAGAGAGAGAGAACTTCCTAGAAAAGATAAGGCATCTATTGTTTTTTTTAGTCATTAACATTTGCAAATGTATTCTTTTAGTTAAACAAATTGCATTTTTTTAATTTAAAGGGTGTTTTGATGTCTGATGAAAGTATGACAAAAAGAGGGAAAAAATGGATTGAAAAAAACAGCACTCTGTAGATACATGGCTTTCTGTCCAGGAGGAAGTGGAATTTAACAGAAGGACTGGAGGTCATTCTAGTCCAACGTACTGCTCAAGCAGGACACCACCGATCCTAAACTACAGCCCACTGGCTGGATACGGCTCACCAATGCAAAGTATCTGGCCTGCGGAGTGGTGGGATTCAGCCCCATCCCTCACCCCGCCCCTCACCGTCGGCCTTATCTTCCAGTAAGCAGACACTCCGGCTGCATTTCTGGTTAGTTGTTTTACCTGTTGAGCTGCACTTCCGACCACACTGCTGCTGCTGAAGGTAGCAATAGCAATAGCAGTTAGACTTATATACCACTTCATAGGGCTTTGAGCCCTCTCTAAGTGGTTTACAGAATCAGCATATCGCCCCCACAGTCTGGGTCCTCATTTTACCCACCTCGGAAAGATGGAAGGCTGAGTCAACCTTGAGCCGGTGAGATTAGAACCGCCGAACTGCAGCTAGCAGTCAGCTGAAGTGGCTGCAGTACTGCACTCTACCCACTGCGCCACCTCGGCTCTATAAAGGTAAGGCCGAAAGGTGCTGGGGAGGACCAGCTGACAGAGGGGTGATCTCGCCAGTGCAGTCCACAGCCAGTGCAGTCCACAGCCAGTGGGTGAGTAGGGGAGGGGCTGCTGCTGGCTTGAAAAGCAGCTCTGCTGCCAGTTTGTAAAGTAGTGCTTTAAAAGTCTTTAAAAATGCTTTAAAAACAGCCTTTCAGGATGTTTTTCACAGCCATATGATCCACGGCCAGTGGGTGAGTAGGGGAGGGGCAAGTACAGCAAGGACAAAGGCAAAATGGATTGCTAAATTGGCCACGCCCACCCAGTCATATGACCACCTAGCCATGCCCACCCAGTCACATGATCACCTAGCCATGCCTACCCAGCCAGTCGAGCCCCCCCAACAGTCTGAGGGACCGTGAGTTGGCCCCCTGTTTAAAAGGTGTGAGGACCCCTGCCCTACACCATTCCCAACAAATGGTTGTCCAATCTCTTGTTAAAAATCTCCAGGGTTGGAGCACCCACAACTTCTGGGGGCAAGTCAAATTTGATGCTTCCTTATTCTGACATGCCAAGCTGCACAACTAAAATAGATTCTTGCCTGCAATTTTTAACAGAAACATTTCAAAATGACCAAATCTTCCAAAATCTCATTTTCTCCCTTTGGAATCTGGAAAGGAAAGCAAGTGGCATCAAAAAGATAGAAGGCTGTATAATGTTATTTGTTGATTATAGCACATTCCATCTAATGCACTGAGCCTGTCATCAGAAGGCAAGCATTTCTACCTATTTTCCTACCATCTATCAGTAGAGAGAGGAAAAATGAATTATACATTAAGATGTCAGAAAGTTCAGGGTTACTATGCAAAGATCAGAATTATTCCCCCCACTCCCAAAAAAAAAAAAAAAAAAAAAAAAAACCAGCACAACAACTTAATTCTCAATCTAATGTTGGGAATATGATCCTGAATAGGGATGATACTCTACTTGTAATCACATGGGACAATAATTTCTGTTGCTAAGTAAGGAAGATATTAAATGAGTAGTACTGTTGTGGCCTGCCAGCGGTCTGCGGAGCTGGCAGCAGATTCGGACAGTGAGGAGGTTGGGGAGGAACATGGGCCAGTCCTGGAGTCTGGGGAAGGCTCTGATGAGGGCTCTGTGTCGGAGGCAGGGAGGGGGCCAGGGCCGTATGTCAATTATCAGCTGCCTTCAGAGTCAGACATCAGTGAGGCAGATGAACAGCTGGAGCCTCTTCCCAGTGTGTGCATGCACAGAGTTGCCAGACAAAGGGAACAGCTAAAGAACAGGGGAGTAATGCCACAGGTGGATGATGAATGGCCCCTCACAGGGGAAATAAAAGAGGAGCAAAAGGGGAGTGGAGTTAGCAGGAGACAATTAGTTCGCTTAATTGGTTCGTGACTCTCTGAAACTCCTTGCCAAATTTTGCAGATATCAGCCTGGCAGCTCTCCAAACAAGAGATGGTCTGTGACAGTAAATCCAGATGAGGACCTTTGTCTTTGAAACGGAGATGAGCACTGCCCCCTAGAGTCGGGAACGAATAGCACATATGTGCAAGGGGAACCTTTACCTTTAACTGCATGGAGAAATTCTCACCCTGTCTTAATTTCATACGACCTTACAAGGTTCTCTTTGATCCCAGCCTTCCATCTTTTCACTCTCTCCCCCTTCCCTTAACTTTGCAAACAGGTTTAGTGCAGCCCTACAGAAGAGATACTTGGCTCCTGTTCGTAGCGTTGGGAATGAGGATTAACAGAAAGGTACCACTCTGGCTATGCTGATTTTAACCCCGAGAAAGGAATTGAGAAAGCACACTCCAAAAAGCAATTGTCCCCCTGCCAAATAGAACCAAACCAAAGGATCATTTGTAGTCATTTTCAAACAGACTCCTGAAGGCAACTTTCCCATGAAGGTGTTCTGCCAAGCAACAGATGCACGGCTGGCACAGAATAAATGAAGTGCTCCAAAGGAGCAATTATACGTGAGCTTCAAATTGGTGTTTGTGGGCTTGCATGCACATGGATGGCTGTCTACGAAAAACAGAGGGCATAGCCTATCCTGTTTTTCTTTTCCTTTTTAGCAATGTCGTTCCAGTTAGTAAAAATTCCAGATTTTTATTTCTTTGAATTATTAACATTTCCAGTCCCCAGAGAATTTCAGATAGCTGTTTGTTCTATTGTTTATTTTTTAAATAGCCAACATTTTGAATGGCTGCAGAACAGGAACAAATAAAATAAAATGCACCTCTTGCAAAATTGGACAATTCGTTTTCAGACGACCCTTCCAAAGGGGTTGGCTAATGTACTGACCTCACCACTTCACAACCAACAACCTGGGATCTTGTGCTTTTTTTTTTTTTTACCAGCTACAAACTGGATTATTTTATGCAAATTAAACATGTTTTGAAATTCAGCCTCTCTTGCATGCTTAGTACTAGATCACTAGATGGAGATAGAGATCTGTGGATGCTGGTAACTTCAAGGGAGGCCCCTGATTTGTTTGGATATTGGCTGAGCTGTAAGCCAAGATTAATTCTTACGTTAAATATATTTCAGTTTTCCAGGACTTTATCCCAAGCTGGAGAAGAGTTTCAAAGACCTACGAGAGTGAAATCATAAGAGCAGCAGGCTAGAGAAGATGTTAATTTTCTCCCCTATTGTTGTTGTTTTTTTGTTTTGAATACATTAAATTAGAATTTTACGATACAATAAAAGTATAAAAAGAAAGCAGAAGAAAAAAGAAAAGTGAAAAAAAGAAAGGAAAACCAAATTTTGACTCTCATCATTTTTTCTCTCCAGTAACTGCCAACTTACTCTTTCCTCTCTCTCTTTAACCCTTTCTAATCCCAAATCCACAATTCATCAATTCAGTTTTTTCTTCATTTAGTAAAAAGTCCATGTAAGTTTTCCGATTTTTTAAACAAGTCTTTATCTGTTTCCCCAACCAATTTTCTACTCAATATTAAATCTTCTTCAGTTATTTGAAATAAATGCTTCTGCCATATATTTCAGTCACAGTCCAATGTTATGTACCTGATGGTGACCTAACCTCCTTAAATGTGTGATATTTCATTTCATTTCATTTGATCATTTCATTATTTCGTTTCATATTATTTATTTTATTATTTTATTATTTTATTATTATTTTATTATTTTATTATTTTATTATTTTATTATTTTATTATTTTATTATTTTATTATTTTATTATTTTATTATTTTATTATTTTATTATTTTATTATTTTATTATTTTATTATTTTATTATTTTATTATTTTATTATTTTATTCTTTTATTCTTTTATTCTTTTATTCTTTTATTCTTTTATTCTTTCATTCTTTCATTCTTTCATTCTTTCATTCTTTCATTCTTTCATTATTTCATTATTTCATTATTATTATTTTATTTTATTATTTTATTATTTTATTATTTTATTATTTTATTATTTTATTATTTTATTATTTTATTATTTTATTATTTTATTATTTTATTATTTTATTATTTTATTATTTTATTATTTTATTATTTTATTATTTTATTCTTTTATTCTTTTATTCTTTTATTCTTTTATTCTTTTATTCTTTTATTCTTTTATTCTTTTATTCTTTTATTCTTATTCTTTTATTCTTTTATTCTTTTATTCTTTTATTCTTTTATTCTTTTATTCTTTTATTCTTTTATTCTTTTATTCTTTTATTCTTTTATTCTTTTATTCTTTTATTCTTTTATTCTTTTATTCTTTTATTCTTTTATTCTTTTATTCTTTTATTCTTTTATTCATTCTTTCATTATTTTATTATTTTATTATTATTATTTTATTATTATTATTTTATTATTTTATTATTTTATTATTTTATTATTTTATTCTTTTATTCTTTTATTCTTTTATTCTTTTATTCTTTTATTCTTTTATTCTTTTATTCTTTTATTCTTTTATTCTTTTATTCTTTTATTCTTTTATTCTTTTATTCTTTTATTCTTATTTTATTATTTTATTATTTTATTATTTTATTATTTTATTATTTTATTATTTTATTATTTTATTATTTTATTATTTTATTATTTTATTATTTTATTATTTTATTATTTTATTATTTTATTATTTTATTATTTTATTTTATTTTATTTTTGGGATTAATATGATGCTTCTCCTCTAATAACTTGAGGCAGATTACATGGGGGATTCCTTCATTGTATCCCCACAGTAACCATCTCGTATGAATTAATCATTTTTAATTAACTGGTTTTCCTAGTTGCAAAGTATGGCTGTGAAAGTTGGACCATAAGAAAGACTGAGAAAGACTGAGCACAAAAGAATGGAGGACTTTTAACTATGGTGCTGGAGAAAACTCCTGCAAGTTCCTTGGGCTGCAGGGCAATCAAACCGGTCAGTCCTAGAGGAGATCAACCCTGACTGCTCTTTAGAAGGCAGATCCTGAAGAGGAAACTCAAATTCTTTGGCCACCTAATGAGAAGGAAGGACTCACTGGAGAAGAGCCTCATGCTGGAAATGATTGAGGGCAGAAGAAGAAGGGGACGACAGAGAATGAGGTGGATGGATGGAGTCACAGAAGCAGTAGGTGTGAGCTGGAATGGACTCCAGAGGATGGTAGAGGACAGGAAGGCCTGAAGAAACGTTGCGATGGATTTGACATGACTTCACAACTAACAACAATTAATTAATTTGGGCTGAGAATTGCTCTGCAAGTCGAAGGTTGAGGAGGAACTTAAGTTATCCCAGTCATAACACCTTAACTGCTACACTTCCTGACTCACATACAAACTCCCAGAGAAAGCATGACGAAGAGAGAAAAACCCAGGCATCTCAGCACACTTCGTCTACCTTCTGAGTAAGAGCCCAATCAAAATACTGAGTGTGTTTGGAGGAGTCTTTGCAAGCTGGCACTTGAAGATGCTCACGGACTACCTGTCGAGTTTAAGATTCCTGTCTGCCACTAGAACGGGTCCAAGAGAGACTGAGTCCTTTGTGGATAGTCTATTTAAATCTTGAACTGACAACGGTCCACAGAGATTCAGTGGCAGCATGGATGATGGAACTGAATGGGTTTGACAAGAACCATTCTCTTCCAAGTTTAAAACAACAACAACAACCAAAAGCAGACTGGGTGAAACCAGGCTTAATAGCAGTAACTGTGAGAGAAATCTTAGAGTCTTAGTGGACAACCAGCTAAATAGGAGTCAGCAGGGTGCGGTGGCTGCCAAAAAAAGCCAATGCAATCCTAAATTGCATTAACAGAGGGATACAATCAAGATCAAATGAGGTACTAATATCACTCTATAAAGCCCCAGTAAGACCACACCTAGAGTACTGCATCCAGTTTTGGTCACCACACTATAAAAAAGATGTTGAGACTCTAGAAAAAGTGCAGAGAAGAGCAACCATGATGATTAGGGAACTGGAGACTAAAACATATGAAAAACATGTACAGGAATTGGGCATAGCTAGTCTAGTGAAGGACCGGGGGAGACATTATAGCAGTCTTTCAATATTTGAGGGGTTGCCACAGAGAGGAGGGGTCAGGCACCTGAAGGCCAGACAAGGAATAATGAATGGAAACTGACCAAGGAGAGAGTCAACCTAGAAACAAGGAGGAACTTTCTGACAGTGAGAACAACCAACCAATGGAACAGAAGTTGCCTTCGGAAGTTGTGGGAGCTTCATCACTGGTGGCTTTCAAGAAGAGACTGGACTGCCATTTGTCAGACGTGGTGTAGGGTCTCCTGCTTGAGCAACGGGTTGGACTAGATGACCTATAAGGTCCCTTCCAACTCTGTTTATCTGTTAAACCCTGTTAAATGCTACTTAGACACCGAGTTTTGAACAATTATTAGGATTCTTTTTCTTCTTGAGAAATTCAGCCAGTATCTCTACTCAATAAATATGGTTGAACACACGTAACTCACTCCACTTTCAGTCTCTGCTCAAATCAAAGCAGAAGAAACCTCAGACTGTGAAGACTGCCATTGTCATATTTCGCTCAGGTAACATAAAATGGTGTGAAAGGGCCATAACTTCATTTAATTATCTGCTAGTAAGGCTCATCCCAAGATATGAGTTTCTCAAACCCTTTTCTCCTCAGAAATCACATCTTGGGAAACCTACCTACACTACACTCTGCAAAGCAATTTATAGAAATTATACGATGCACCTATCCCAGACCCTATTTTCAAAACATATAGAAGAAAGTCAGCAATCAACACAAAATACTTAAGAGGAACTCAAATTGCCTCCTGCTTCAGAATAAATTCAGGCTTTGAAATAGATACTATGGCAATGGTGCATGATGGATATTTCTGCCGTTTTGACTCCAATTTAGCCTTTTCTGCATTTACAAGAATGACTTTGGTGTTAGGAAATAACAACAGCATTGCAAGTGGAGGCAGAAAGCAGGCATGGGATGCTACCATCCGTTGTCTTCTCTTCTCAGTTCTAGTGAGAACTGGAAGTTGAGTTATTAGTGTTTTGTCTCACCTAACTTCATCATTACCATCATTGAGTCTAAATGGGTGGAGACATCAACTTGGGAAAAAAGGAAGATATGGACGGAATCCATCTAGACTCCTATTCAGGCATGGGAATTTTTTTTACTACCAGTTCTGTGGGTGTGGCTTGGTGGGCGTGATATGGCATGGTGGGCATGGCTTGGTGGGCATGGCAGGGGGAGGATACTGTGAAATCTCCATTCCCTCCCCACTCCAGGGGAAGGTTATTGCAAAATCTCCATTTCCTCCTGATCAGCTGGGACTCGGGAGTCAGAGAATAGATAGGGGTGTGGCCAGCCAGCGTTGGTATTTACCGGTTCTCCAAACTACTCAAAATTTCCACTGCCAGTTCTCCAGAACTGGTCAGAACCTGCTGATTGCCACCTCTATTGGGTTCTTACCCAGGGGTGGGTTCCTACTGGCATTATCGGCATGCAAACATTTTTTGGGACTAAACGTGTCCTTTTTACTGTATCAGGAAACCTAGGTCCAAACAGGAGGCCAGGCCCAAACTTTGAGATGATGACTAATGTCCCTATTAGTAAGAACCCTTCTGTACCTTGTGATTTTCTATACTTGCTCATTCATTCAGTTTCATTCCACTATGATCTAAACCAGTGGTAGTCAACCTGGTCCCTACCGCCCACTTGTGGGCCTTCCAGCTTTCATGGTGGGCGGTAGGGGTTTTGTCCAATACTGAAGCACTTTTCTTTTTTTAATTTAATTGACTTCCCTACTTTATACTCACCATTACTGTGGAACCGGTGGGCGGTTAGAAAATTTTACTACTAACAGAGATACAAAAGTGGGTGGTAGGTATAAAAAGTTTGACTATCCCTGATCTAAACAATGGATTCTAAATGATGAAAGGCCAGCTCATAACAAGGGCTTTCTCAGGAGTCAAAACTTTGGTGTTTGAGGGCACCAGCGGAAACTTGGGTGGTGCTTTGAATACTTGGCTTTAAAAGTTTCTCTTTAAAAGACCTGATGATTTCTAGATTAATAACCATTTGCTCATTCTCTGTTTATTAGTCTTGCCCACTCAGTTGCCTTAATGTGTCTTGTTTCTAATTCCTTCCTCTATTGAATAGATGAAGTTGTGCTTCACACAGTGCAAATGTGCCATGATATGTGGGTGACAGCTGCTTCAGAATATTGTAGATTAGAATCAGAATAGAGCTGGAAGGGACCTTGGAGGTCTTCTAGTCCAGCCCCAGGCTCAAGCAGGAGATCCTACACCATTTCAGACAAGTAACTGTCCAGTTTCTTCTTAAAAACCTCCAGTGATGAAGCACCTACAACTTATGGAGGCAAGCTGTTCTACTGGTTAATTGTCCTCATCGTAGGGAGGTTTCTTCTTAACTCCAAGTTGCTTCTCTCCTTGATTAATTTCCATCCCTTGTTTCTTTTCTTGCCCTCTAGTGCTTTGGAAAATAAATTGACCCCCTCCTCTTTGTGGCAGTCTCTCAAATACTGGTTAGATAAGATTGAAACTTTCTGCAGCTTCCTTGTACAAGTCCGTGCTCAATGTTACATCTACCATTGCTTTATTGTGCTAGTAACTGGGTATATGAAATCACCAACTCTCTTGGGTCATCCGCTTAACAGTGAGTAAAGGCATCATGTCCCAATGTCTGGAACTCTTCTTTTTGTGGCCTGGTCTTTTCAGATCCTTTCTCTTTCAAAAGATTAGTCCATTCATACCATGCTAGCACAAAAGGAGGTTGCCAGGCAACGCAGCTCATGAAACAACCCCACTAGGATATGAAAATGGAGAACAAGGCAGTTCATGGGCGAAAAGCAATTTAACATTTGTAATGCTCTTATTTACTCTGTGCAACACTAGCAAAGGTTTTGCTGTGTGTTATATAGAGGCAGATATGTATAGTGTAAGGTTGAAACAAGGAAAAGGGTTTTTTTTTTTGCTTCTCCCACCCCCAGGATGCTGTATCCCAAACTATGTCTGTACATAGATGCTTTGAAGCAGGATTAGGAAGGAGAGAGAAAGCATGGATGAAAACTGTCAGAGGAAGAAGTCAGAAGCACTTGAAAGTTTGTGATGAAAGGAAAGGAATATTGAATTTAAAAATACACTCAGCAGGTTGCAGCTTCTGGTCAATCTTGTCTGGTCCTGGAAGCTAAGCACGGTTGGATGTGTTTAATATTCTACAAGAAATTCTGGAGTTCTAAGCTAGATTGGAAAGTTGAAGAAGCATCCTAGGGGATAGGCAGCTAAGCAAGGTTGGATGTGTTTAATATTCTACAAGAAATTCCAGGGTTCTAGGCTAGATTGGGAAGTTGAAGTAGCATCCTAGATGATAGGAAGCTAATCAGGGTTGAATGTGTTTAATATCCTACAAGAAATTCCAGGTCTGCATGTGCCCATGAAATCACAAGGTTGACATCAAGGTTGACTTGAAAGGTCTACATTTGTCTAGACCCTCTTTTATGAAAAATTCTATAAAAACCTCTTTGGTGGCAGTTTTATAGGACCAGAACTCATAGTCTCCTGGTTTCTACCTTGATGCCTTAATCTCTAGGTCAAACTAGTTCTCCATAGTTCATCTCACACAGCACCATTTCTAATGGTGGTCAGATGCCACTGCACTCACTCAGGTAAGGCAGGAGTAAGACACCAACATTCCATATAATGGGCTACCTCCTTCTCTTCTGAATCTTGAGGGCAACAGTGATTTGTAACATTTATTTTTTTTTAAATGCCACTTTTAAAAATGAAAACCATATAACCAAGCAATAGTCATTTTCCAAGTGGCAATAAAGTGTTTCACTTCATTTCTTGAAAAATAATCTTTCACGTTTTAAACACATGACTTCCTAAAGGGCAGCATTTCACCATTTTTGAAAAGTTTATCATTTACTGAATTTAACCTTGGGTGATGATCTAGGCTTTCCCATCTCTCTTGCTTTGAGAAACAATTCTAAAGCAACTCTCTTCCCATTGGCATAGCAAAATACAGTTGTGGCTTGTCGAGACATTGATCTGATTCCCTTCTAATTTTTTCTCTCCCCTTAGTTAATTTACCAGATTACCTGAGTAAAGTTTTTCAGTTCAGAAATGTTCTTAAACTGTCCCTTCTGTGATCTTGAATTGTCCTGATCAAAGTAGAGACACAGTAAGGAATTTCAAATTCTACATTAAATAATTTTAATGTCTAAATCCTGCCTATGAGAAAAAGGAGGTAGGCTCTCCATTAAGAAGAGCATTCAAAACAGTGTTTGCTGCTTATCTTCCCAACAAATGCTATGCTACCACTTCAGGCATTATTAATCCCATTCTACTGCATATAAGAGGAAATAACATAATTTTGGGGGGTAAAAACTAGTTTCTGAAATTTACAGTTTAACTTAGCACTTGTAGTCAGAAAAACAAGCAGGATTGGAAATGCCTTTCTCACGCAGGTTCCAGAGAACCTTGGCTAATCTGAATATATGTTTATTAGCTGCCCAACTCCAGTGTGCTTATTATGTGTGCAGTGTTCTGACTAAGAGCATGAAGCAAACTCCTGGTCCCAACAAAAACTCCTTTTATTAATTTACTGTGAATTCTGCTCATTCACATATAGCAAAGTCTTTCAAGGGAGGATTTATGGTCACAGACCTTATCTGGCATAGAGAGCTGACAGGCCGATATCTGCAAAACTTGGCAAGGAATCTCAGAGAGTCACGAGTCAATTAATCGAACTAATTGTCTCCTGCAAACTCCTCTCTCCTTTCACTCCTCTTTTATTTCCTCTGGGAGGGACCATTCATCGTCCACCTGCGGCCTTACTCCCAAGTCGACCCCTATTATTTAGCTGTTCCCTTCTTCTGGCAACTCTGCGCATGTGCACACTGGGAACAGGCTCCAGCTGTTCGTCTGCCTCACTGATGTCTGACTCTGCAGGCAGCTGAGACCTGGCATAAGGTCCTGGCCCGCTCTCTGCCTCTAACACAGAGCCCTCATCAGAGTCTTCCCTAGACTCCAGGAATGGCCCATGTTCCTCCCCAACCTCCTCACTGTCCGAATCTGCTGCCAGCTCCTCTGGCCTCTGGGGATCAATCCTGTCCATGTTAGATTTTATTCTCTTTTCAATCAGGGAAAAAGCCAGAAACTGAGATGCCCACCCTTGTCCCCCTCCCATGCCCTCCCCCCACCACTGGCCTCTGTTAGCATTGCTGCATTCCATTTGAGCATGTCAGAATGCAGTGCAATGTAACCAGACGTGATACGTAGAATGAGGGTTTATGTAGCAGAAAAAAATGGTTCCTCCCCTTTCCCCTTTTCATTATTTACGTTCCCTGAGAAGGTTATGTGCCACATGAGGTTTCTGTAGAGATAAATGGCCAACCTGAGCTCTCTGGCAACTTCCCCAGAATCCAATAACAGCTCCGTGTGACACAGTCACCAAATAATTTTAAAGAGTTGATCTTCGTGGAGATCCTTCAGGGACCTCTACCTGCTGTCAAACATTGTGTAGGATGTTACACCTTTTGAAGGACCAGACAGGGTTTTCATCCATTTAGGAAGCCACTCTCTTTGGGGGTGGGGGGTGGGAAAAGCAAGTCATGGTAGCATGACAACATGATAGCAGTTTCCAATACTTGAAAAGCTGCCACAAAGAAGAAGGGGCCAACTTATTTACCAAAGCACCTGTAGGCAGGACAAGAAACAATGGTTGGAAACTAACCAAGGAGATTTCAATGGCTGTGAAAGTTGGACCATAAGAAAGGCTGAGCACCAAAGAATGGAGGTATTTGAACTCTGGTGCTGGAGAAGACTCCCACGAGTTCCTTGGACTGCAAGGTGATCCAACTGGTCAGTCCTAGAGGAGATCAACCCTGACTGTTCCTTAGAAGGCCAGATCCTGAAGATGAAACTCAGATTCTTTGGCCAGCTAATGAGAAGGAAGGATTTACTGGAGAAGAGCCTAATGCTGGGAAAGATTGAGGGCAAAAGAAGAAGGGGACGACAGAGAATGAGGTGGCTGGATGGAGTCACCGAAGCAGTTGGTGTGAGCTTAAATGGACTCCAGAGGATGGTAGAGAACAGGAAGGCCTGTAGGAATGTTGTCCATGGGATCATGATGGATCAGACATGACTTCTCAACTATCAATAACAACCAAGGAGAGAAGCAACTGAAGAACTAAGAAGTAAATTCCTAACAGTAAAAGCAATGAACCAGTGGGAGAAATTGCCTTCAGAAATTGATGGTGTCCCAACATTGGAGGCTTTTAGGAAGAGACTGGACAGCTGTCTATCAGAAATAGTATAGGTCTCCTGTAATTAGGTGACATCCACGGTTCCTTCCAACTCTGTTAAGTTTATTTTCTGAGCCCATGATGGAGATGGTGGTTTCCTGTTGCAATATGGCTGCATTGATTAGGTTTGCCTATTTGCAGAACAGCTACCCTGGGGGGGAGTTGTCATTGAACATCCCGTTTGTCAGAAAGTGATCAGGTGAGTTTTCTTCCTCCTCTCTTCTTGACTCTTTCAGGGCTCTTTATCACCCCAGATCATCTCTGCAGTTGGACATCTTTCCCAAGGAAGCCCTGGGCTTCAATCTCCCATCACTACAATTAACTGTGCTATCAGGAGTCATCAGGAGCTCAAAGCAATTCATGTAAATAAAGATGTGCTGAGAATCTTGCAAATGCTGAGGGAGGGGCTGACGAACACTTTAGACAGCTGTAAATTAAGGCACCACCACTTAAGCAATATTGATCAATAGGATAACCATGCATTGTTGAAGCCTGTGGAAGTTGCACATGACGCACTGATACATACATAAGTATGATAGGGGTGTTGTGTAATAGCAGGGTATAGATGTATTCCATTCCACCTTCTATCAAAACCCAGAAAATACTAAGAATTTGGAAAGGGAATTAAAACAGCAACGTAACTCAACATTTTCCTGTTTTGATGAGAGGGGTGTTGCATCCTTCCAAAAAAAAATCAGTTCCAGCAAATTAATTACTCTATAGGGCAGAGGTCCATGGCTCTGGAGCTGCATGTGGTTCTTTCATCCCTCTGCTGCAGCTCCCTCTTGCTGGTCGGCTCCACAATTGATAGGGCTTTCGGTTAGGACAGGTAGAGGAAAAAGGATGCCATGGTAGGAGGATACTATGGTGGTGGAACTGGACTTCTGGTCAGCAGAGGAAAAAGGATGCCATGCTAGAAGGTTACTTGGTTGGCTCCAGAATTGAATAGGGGACTTTCGGTTAGGAGCTTTGTGGCTCTTTGAATGTTTAAGGTTGCCGATCCCTGGTATCGGAGAGAGAAAGTAACTTGCAACATGGGATTCTTGAAATGGGAAGAACCACTTAGCCTATGGATGGGATAATGTTTGAATTTACTCCAGCAGAACAGAGCTTGTTACCCTATGGGAAACTTCAGACATCTATTCCATTTGTCTCCTCTATTCTTTAACTTGTGCAAAATACAGGCTCAGATGTTGCAGTATTATTGGCAAAATTATTGGTGGATTGCTAGCGCTCATCCCTTAAATCATAAATGAAGACGATAATCTGTTGCTATGCTTTATCGAATGGCGAGAATAGATCAGAATGGTTAACAGCTGTAGTCATTGGTTATTAGAGAGAACGGGAACGAGAAAAAGGCAATGTGTTCTATCTGGCCTTATGCTATTTATAGCTGTTGTCCATTAGGGCTCTCATGAGTGCAATTCCTAGCCATGAGTGTGTAGCCCTATAAGTTTCATTCAAGCAATAAGAACAGAGACTGGCCCTAAATCATGATGGTAGGAAAAACAAAGCCAAGCCAAAAAACAGGAAGGGAGGGGAAAATAGAGCAGCCAGCAATCAGTGGCATTGGAACTAGGAAGTAGGAAATATGCATCTCAACTTCTTTTAATTAAAGGTAAAGGTAAAGGTTCCCCCACACATGCGTGTTAGTCGTTCCCAACTCCAGGGGGCAGTGCTCAAAGCCAAAGAGCCAGAGCTGTCCGAAGATGTCTCTATGGTCATGTGGTTGGCATGACTAAATGACAAAGGTGCACGGAACGCTTTTACCTTCCCACCAAAGTGGTCCCTATTTTTCTAGTTGCATTTTTATGTGCTTTTGAACTGCTAGGTTGGCAGAAGCAGGGAGAAGTAACATGAGCTCATGCCGTTACGCGGTGCTAGGGATTTGAACTGCTGAACTGCTGACCTTCTTATCGACAAGCTCAGTGTCTTAGCCACTGAGCCACCGCATCTCTCTCCTTTTAATTAGGAGTGTCTAATTATTATACTAATATTATTGATACTATTGCTTAGAACTTCAAGAGCTTGCTTGCTAAGAGTCATTATGATTGCATTGCACTCGTGTTGGGAACACCGGGTTGAAAGGATTAGTTGGTGACATCACCGTTGCCTGGGGGACATCCATTTGGAGGAGGGTCCTTTCCCGAGCCACGGTGATGCAATGGTTAGAGTGCAGTAGTGCAGGCTACTTCTGCTGCCTACAATTTGGCAGTTTGAGTCTCATCAGGCACAAGATTGACTCAACCTTCCATCCTTCTGAGGTGGGTAAAGTGAGGAGTCAGATAGTTGGAGGCAATCTATAAACTGCTTAGATAGGGCTATAAAGTACTGTAAAGTGGTATATAAGTCTAAGTGCTATTGCTATTGCTACTACACCACACAGCCACTATAGTAGACAGGTTATGTCTCTGCTTTGATCATAGATCCCAGGCTGAGCAGCTGAAGGGCCTTTTCCGCTTCCCTCCTTGGCAAAAGGTTGTGTCTCCATCCTTTCTCTGTCCTGCAGAGCAACTCCAGATGGGTCCAAGGACTCTGGTGGTTGGAAGAAATGTCCTTCTGGGTTTGGCTCCAAGTGGGGAATAAGACACTGGAGCGCATGTGCGAAGGAAGGAACATGGCTGCCGAGCTCTTCGTTCCGGCGTTCATATGAGAAAAAACTGCCAAAAAAGAAGATATTGTCTTAGGAGATCGAGCCAGAAACAGACCAGGAGACGGGCGATTTTCGGGGGATCTAGTGCTGGCAGCGGACTGGAGAAAAATTGCTTCTCCAGGCTGCCTTGCACGAAAAACGCCGATGTCGTCCGGAGGTGCTCGGAAGACGCCGCGGCCCAGCTGATTTTAAAAAGACGTCAAAGACGCCGCCCGGGTGCCGCCTGGAAGCTGGAGGGGAGATACGAAGCTGGAGAGGAGACACGAACGCTTGGAAGCTGGAGGGGAGATACGAAGCTGGAGAGGAGACACGAACGACTCTCGGAGGGCTGGTGCTGGCAGCGGACGGGAGAGAGTTTTACTCCCCCGAGGCTGCCTGCTACGAAGAACACCGACGCCATTTGAAGGTGCCCGGAAGACACCGCGACCCAGCTGATCTGGAGAGGCGTTGGGAGACACTGCCCGGGTGCCGCTTGAAAGCCGTTGCGGCCCATTTCGGCTGGAGACGCTGGGTAATTATCGCTGGGAGTACGGTTGGAGTCCGCTGCGACCCGGCTGACTTGAAGAGAGCCCTGACCCCCCCCCCCTCCTCTTGTGGGCTGAGAGAATTTCCACCTTACCCCCCTTTTACCATTTTTTCATCTCGTCTGTGCTTTTGGTTGCTGTGGATTGTTTGACTATCTATTGCCCCAGGGAGAAGGCGGTTAGCCTGAGACAATACTGGGAGAGAATGGGAGGTGGTTTTTATCTGCTACGATTGCAACCCCACTCCTCTCCCCTTGGCTTGGCCTCCCCTGTTGGGGCATTCTTTCTCCCACTGGACCATTGCCATCACAGGCCCTTCTGCTGGTTGAGCTTGGACTCCCCTTGGAATGCGGCTATTGGACTTTTTGGACTGTATTATCATCTATTCCTTTACTTGTATTTTCATCTGCCACGGCCATTGTTGCCTGATGCCGCCTGGGACCTGTTCCTTCGGATAACATCATTGCTGGACGAGTGGGGGTACCTACAGTGTATAGGAGGCTCTCTCCTTGCCTTAACCACCTTAGACTTTTTTGGACTCTTCCAGAACTATTCGCACTTTATTCTAATTAACTTCTAGCGCAATTATAATTTCTTCCTTTTCTTTCATCTTTTTCTTCTTTCTTTGTATGGGTTATGTATGAGGTATGCTTGACATGAGTGAATGTCCCACTTTTTATGATTATATTGTTGTAAATTTGTGTTTTTAACTTTTTACGTGGGGACTGTTTGCGGGAGTGCATGAGTGTGCGTGATTCGGAGGACCTGTCGGGAATTGCGGGGGCCACGGGGGTGGTTGAGGGGACCAGAGATACGGGAGAGGGTCGGGGTATTGCGGTCGTAACAGGGAGGGGCAGATACGGCGGGGACTTTAGGGCAGGCCATTACCGGGGAAGGAGGGTTCGCTACATTACAGAGATCCCTTCTTCCGGCCCTAGGAGTCCCACTCCAAGACCAGATGGCGCAAGTAGTCAGGACCCTGGTCTCAGGCTGTTGTCGCTAAATGCCAGGTCTGTTGTACATAAAGCACCTCTCGTCCGGGACTTACTTTTAGACGAGAGGGCAGACCTGGCATGTATTACTGAGACCTGGCTGGGCCCAGAGGGAGGAGTCCCCCTTGTAGAACTGTGCTCAGAAGGATTTCAGGTGCTACATCAGCCGAGAGCCCAGGGAAGGGGTGGAGGTGTGGCCGCTGTTATCCGGGAGTCGTTAGTTCCTCGTAGGGTCCCTGCTCCGGAGATTGTCGGGTGTGAGTCTTTGCTGTTAAAGTTGGACCTCAAGGGTCAAGTGGGTCTGCTGCTAACGTACCTGCCTCCCAACAGCGTTGCAGCAGCCCTCCCCTCGCTCCTCGAGTCGGTAGCCGAGCTGGCAATTGAGTTCCCTAGGTTGATGGTCCTGGGGGACTTTAATTTGCCGTCGCTCGGTGAAAACTCTGATGGGGCGCAGGAGTTCATGGCTTCCATGACAGCCATGGGCTTGACCCAAGTAATCCGAGGCCCAACCCATTCAGCGGGACACATGCTTGACCTTGTATTTCTCTCGGAGCAGTGGATGTGTGATCTTGGTCTGAGGGGGAGTGACATCATACCCCTGTCGTGGTCAGACCATTGCCTACTGAGGCTCGACTTCCGGAGGCCAAACCCCCACTGTAGGGAGGAGGAACCGACCAGGTGGTTCCGCCCCAGGCGCCTTATGGAACCAGCAAGGTTCCAGACAGAGCTTGGGGTTATTCCTGACACTTTCGCCCACAGTCCGGCGGAGACTCTGGCTGCTGCGTGGCACTCGGCAGCGTCAGAGGCCCTCGACCGGATTGCGCCACTGCGGCTCCTCCGAGGCGGCGGATCCCGGAGACCCCCTTGGTTTACCGAGGAGCTCCGGGAGATGAAGCGCCGGAGGAGATGCCTAGAGCACCGTTGGAGGTCCGATAAGTCCGCATCGAACCGAGCAATGGTAACCACCTGCACCAGGGAATATACTAGGGCACTTAGGGCAGCTAAAAGATCACACATAGCCTCCCTGGTCGCATCCGCTGAGTCCCGCCCAGCCGCCCTGTTTAGGATAACCCGCTCCCTATTGAACAGAAGGGAGACGGGGGAACCCTTGCAGGGCAGAGCTGAAGAATATGCCCAATTCTTAGCGGACAAAATTGCTCGGTTTCGGGCGGACTTGGCCTCCACACCTGCAGTTCCAGCCGAGGCACAGGGGGACCAAGTAGAACAGCTCTGGGTTGAGTTTCAAGAAGTTACCCCCGGGGATGTGGACAAGGCCATGAGAGCTGTAAGTTCCTCCACCTGTGTTTTGGATCCATGTCCCTCATGGCTGGTTACTAACTGCAGTGAGGTGACACGAGGCTGGATCCAGGCGGTTGTAACCGCCTCCCTTCGGGAGGGGAACTTCCCCGCCGCACTGAAAGCGGCGGTGGTGAGACCCCTCCTGAAGAAACCATCCTTGGATCCAGCTGCCCTTAACAACTATCGCCCGGTCTCCAACCTCCCCTTTTTGGGGAAGGTTGTTGAGAAGGTGGTGGCCTTTCAGCTCCAACAGTCCTTGGAGGAAGCAAACTATCTAGACCCCTTCCAGTCAGGCTTCAGACCCGGTTACAGCACAGAAACCGCTTTGGTCGCATTGATGGATGATCTTTGGAGAGCCAGAGATGAAGGATATCCCTCCATCCTGGTCCTCCTTGACCTCTCAGCGGCTTTCGATACCATCGACCATGGTATCCTTCTGCGACGACTGCGGGAGGTGGGAGTGGGAGGCACCGTATTACGGTGGTTCTCCTCCTACCTCTCGGACAGGTCGCAGTCGGTGTTAGTGGGAGGGCAGAGATCGTCCCCAAGGCCCCTAAAATATGGGGTGCCGCAGGGTTCGGTCTTATCCCCCCTACTATTCAACATCTACATGAAACCGCTGGGGGAGATCATCCGCAGGCACGGGATCAGATACCATCAATATGCGGACGATACTCAATTGTATCTGTCCGCCCCGTGCCAAATCAATGAAGCGGTGGACGTGATGGGCCGGGGGCTTGAAGCCGTTATGGACTGGATGAGGATTAACAAGCTTGTGCTCAACCCGGAAAAGACCGAGTGGCTGTTGTGTTTTCCTCCCAAAGATTTGACCAATAATCCAACACTCAGGCTGGGGGGTCAAATTTTACACCCCTCAGAGAGGGTTCGCAACTTGGGAGTCCTCCTGGATCCACAGCTGTCATTCGACCACCATATAGCGGCTGTGACCAGGGGGGCATTCGCCCAGGTACGCCTGGTGCGCCAGTTGCGACCCTACCTGAATCGGGAGGCCCTCACAACAGTCACTCGGGCCCTTGTGACCTCTAGGCTGGAATACTGCAACGTGCTCTACATGGGGCTGCCCTTGAGGAGCATCCGGCGACTTCAGTTAGTGCAGAACGCAGCCGCGCGAGTGATTGCGGGTGTACCTCGATTCACCCGCATTACACCTATCCTCCGCGAGCTGCGCTGGCTACCTGTCGATCTCCGGATGCGCTTCAAGGTGCTATTGATCACCCATAAAGCCCTACATGGCAGTGGATCTGGATACTTGAGAGACCGCCTTCTGCCAATTACCTCCCTACGACCTATAAGATCTCATAGATTAGGCCTCCTCCGTATTCCATCGGCCAGCCAGTGTCGGCTGGCAACCACAAGGAGGAGGGCCTTCTCAGCAGTGGCCCCGACCCTTTGGAACGAGCTCCCCGTAGAGATTCGTACTCTCTCCACCGTCCAGGCCTTCCGCATAGCCTTGAAGAACTGGCTCGCCCGTCAGGCCTGGGGATAAGGACTGTTACCCCGCCCGAATGTAGTATGCATGTTGTTTGCTATTTTATTATGTGTTGTAATCTCAATGTTGTATTCCCCCCTCCCTTGGTTTTCTGTGAGCCGCCCTGAGTCCCCTCAGGGAAAAGGGCGGCCTACAAATACAAATAAAACCATATAAAAACCATAAGATCAACCAACTGGTGCTTTTGAGCAGCAACACCATCTATCCAATGGAGCAAAATTAATTTAAAATAATGCTTAGTAAGTACGACTTGAAAGAAAGGATACCTACAGAATAAAAATGGGGCCATGCACAATCATCCCAGGATAATGACCTTTAGTCACATTGCAACCGTCGTAAACACGAACCAGTTGCCAAGCATCTGACTTTTGATCATGTGACCATGGGGATGCTGCAACCATCGCAAGTGTGAAATACGGTCCTCAGTCACTTTTTTCCAATGCCAGTTCTTCCAAAGAACTGTTGGAAGTCGAGAACTACCTCTACATTTCTTGCATTGTCCTTGGCTACATCAAAGCCTTCCGAAGTAACTAAAGCAGCTTTTCATCTCCCAGAAGTGATCTGGCTAAGCATTAAAAAAGGAAAACACAGTATTGAAAGCAGGCTGGTGCTATCAATTGCTGTTTTTCCACAGACGGAAAGCGATCTCTCTCGGAGTGTCACCCATCAAATCATATAATTGTCAGAGAGGCTGCCAGCTATGGATCAAGACTGTCAATGCACATCATTTTCAGAAAGAAGATATTTCATTCT
Organism: Thamnophis sirtalis; assembly: GCF_051295495.1. Taxonomy (NCBI): domain Eukaryota; kingdom Metazoa; phylum Chordata; class Lepidosauria; order Squamata; family Natricidae; genus Thamnophis; species Thamnophis sirtalis. Next base: position 14,328,036 of record NW_028261382.1, on the reverse strand, counting down.
CTTCCCTTTATTATTGGCAAACCTTGAAAAGGATTTGGAATCAGAAGTGGCTGCTCATTATCTGAACAAGAGGGAGCCCGGAATTATGTTTGCAGTGCAGCGTAATGATGTTTAAAATGAGACAGTAAATAAGAACTGGAATGTACATAAACTTCCTAGTGAGGGATTGGAGTTACTGAAGTCTCACTGTTTTTTATGGGTTCTAACAGTCACTTCAGAGAAGTCTTTTAACCCGTTTGCTCTAGTGGTTAAGGTACTGGGCTAAAAAAAAGGGGGAAGCCATGAGTTCTAGTTCTGCCTTAGTCATGAAAGCCAGCTTGGGTGACTTTAGGCCCATCACCAGGAGATGGTGATGTCAGGGCTGCTTCACTTAATAACCAAGAAAGAAACCACTCAACTCCATTTTGCAGAATTAAGAGTACTTTTACTGATTACAAGTAAATAGAAGTTAAGCAAAGCTGGATCTGAGCAAAAGCGTGCGCAAGCATTAGATATCAATACATGACCCATTCCCCTCCCCTTGGTAACCCCAGCCCATAGTCCAATCCAATATCTCCACAGCTGTCATGTGGGAGACATCTTCAAAAATCATCATCAGGTTGGTATGCCGGACAGTTGGCCTTGGCAGGAAACTCCTCTCCTTGCCACATGCGCAAACGAATGGTGAGAACAACTCCCAATTAACAGTCCTCCTGTACAGAATATTTCCCACACCCAAATACCATGCCCCCCCCTCCCTGTTTCAATGGCAGCTAAAAAGCAAACACAAAACAGAGGCTGACAGGTGAGTTCTAGTCCTGTCTTAGCCATGAAAGCCAGCTTAGGTGACTTTGCGCCAATCACCAGGAGACAATGAGTTCTAGTCCTTTTCTTAGCCATGAAAGCCAGCTAGGGTGAAGATGGTAAGTTCTAGTTCTGCCATAGTCATGGAAGCTGCTGGGTAACTGTGGGCCAAGTCACTCTCTTTCAGCCCAATTCACATCACACGACAGTTGTTGTGGGAAAATTAGGAGGAAGAAGGTCTGTTGGATAAGTTTGCTGCCTTGAATTATTTGTAAAATGATGTTTGTGTGTGTGTCGTTAAAACAGTGAAAACTGTCCCACAGATATCTAAATTGGGGGAGGGGAAGAATCTTCGGGATAATACGGTTTGTGCCATTTCAAACCTGACACCCTAGTTTTGAGAATGCCCATGGAAGGAAGGAAATAAAAAGAGCACGGACAAAAACTTTAGCAAGCGGAAAAAATGGATTTTCTGCTGTGATGACAATTACCCATTTTTCTTATCATTGTTTTTTATGATGGCTTTATGAGGGCTATTTTGTTTCCATTTCAACTTGCTTCAGAGATTGCATTTCTTGAACGATGGACCCATTCCTTTTAAAACTTGCAGTTACTTTTCTTTTTGCGGAGTTTAAGAGGGGGAAAAATGATGAACATTTAAAAATGCCATTCTACCCTGTAGGAGGAATTGATACAGTCAATTCATTCTTACCCAAAAGGATGAATTTCTCAAGTTGATGATGTCTGGATAAGTTAGACCACCACGTTCTCAGTCATGTTAGGGATGACTAGATTGGCTGAACATTGTGTAGCAATGTCTCTGAAGGGCACCAGGTTGAAGAAGGACTTGTTTCTACATGTAAGAAAGACCAAGTCAAAAGTGTAATTTCCAATTCATATAAGAGCAGTCATAATAAGACAAAACAAAGGACATACTTCAAATTATCTGTCTGTCTGTCTGTCTGTCTGTCTATCTATCTATCTATCTATCTATCTATCTATCTATCTATCTATCTATCTATCTATCTATCTATCTATCTATCTGGTTTTGTGTGTGTGTGTGTGTGTGTGTGTGTGTGTGTGTGTGTTCCAGCATAACTCTGTAACACCTCAGCCAATTCCAACCAAATTTATTACACACATGGCTTACTCTGAAAACAAATACTGTTGGGGGTAAGACACCCCTAATACCCCACAGGGTGTGTGTTCTGTTAAGATACAGCCTGTTGTGCCTTAAAGTGGCTTCTACCATACTGCTGTAAAATGGCTTCTACTGTACAGCACAGTGAGTTGCCATGGTAATGGCTTCATAGTATTCCACAAGGGGGCTCCCTCTGGTAAGGGGGAAAATCCAACATTAGAAATCCTGTCTAAATCTGTCTCATGCCGGCCACATGACCATGGAGACGTCTTTGGACAGCGCTGGCTCTTTGGCTTTGAAACAGAAATAAGCACCACCCCCTAGAGTCAGGAATGACTAGCACATATGTGCAAGGGAAACCTTTAACTTTAGATAAGCAGAGGGGGAAAATTACACAAAGTATGACAGCGCAATCTGCTTGTATATAAACAAAGAGGAAACCCCACTCCCTTCTGGGATTGATGATGTCATCTAGCAGGATAATAAAATGTCTGCAAGACAACAACCAAGCTCAGACAACCCCAAGACCCATGGTTCAACCTTGTGTTACAAATATTCTTTTCTATTGGCATAAAAGTCTATGCTTTCTTTCTTTAGGTGACCGTCCTTATGTCGTACTCACGGCACGTGTTCACCCTGGTGAGAGCAATTCCAGCTGGGTTATGAAGGGGACTCTGGAGTTCCTGCTCAGCAATGATCCACTTGCTGATCTCCTGCGGCAATGCTTCATCTTCAAGATTATTCCCATGCTGAATCCAGATGGAGTCATCAATGGCCAGTGAGTTATTTTAATTTAAATATTAGCTGATAACCCGGCATTACCCGTGTATTTATTTATCCCAATCCTGTATTAGACAGGAAAAGGAATGAATTATATTTATAGTGTCATATCAATCCCCTTTACCAGAGGGAGCCCCCTTGTTTTTTTTAAGAACCAATCCCCCTTACCAGAGGGAGCCCCCTTGTGGATTACTGTGAAGCCATTACCATGGCAACTCCACTGTGCTGTCCAGTAAAATCCATTTTAAGGCATAACAGGCTGTATCTTAACAGAACCTGAATCCAAAATGCATACGATCACTGTCAAAAGTACTGTGATTTGACACTATAGATATAATTCATTCCTTTTCATTTCAGCAGCCCAGGCATTCCAGAGTTATGCTGGAACACACACACACAGATACACCCCCCACCCCTGGAGGGGTGTTAGGGGTGTCTTACCTCTACAGTATTTTTTTTCCAGAGAGTAAGTCATCTGTGTACCAAGTTTGGTTGAAATTGCTCGAGGCGTTCCAAAGTTATTCTGGAAAACACACACACACACACACACACACACACACACACACACACACACACACACTTTAATCTATATAGATTTATTGTAGTTTTCTATCATGGTAATGACTTAGGGAGCCTGGTGGCTCATGGGGTTAAGACACTGGATTGGAGGTTAGCAGTCCCACATTTGAGATCTGAGTGCTGCTGTGGGCTGCAGGGTGAGCTCCTGTCCTTCTCTCCAGCTTCTGCCAGGGACATGAAAGGACACCCCCTGCCCCCCTAATGGATGTCCCACAGGCAATGGTGATGTCACCAATGAATCCTTTCAACCCGGTGCTCCCTACACGAGTGCAATGAAATCATAACGACTCTTAGCAAAATATGGTTTGGTGCACTATTGGAGTATGGTTAATGTTGCTACTTTAAACTGCGAATTCCAATGTCAACACTCCTCCACTGAGCATTAGAGTGGGATCTATCAAAAGGTAGATAGCAACACCTCAAGGATCTCATGGGGTTTTTAATCTTGAGATGATACTAACTATCTGGCTAAGAAACCAGGATATTATCTATTCGGTTTCAGATGAATGGCGATGTCTTTGAAAGAGATAGTCCACACTTCACTCATGGAAATAATTTTTTTTTAAAAAAAATGTGTATTGTAGAGAAGAGAAGGAGAAACCAATTCATGACATCACAAATGAGAAGGGATAAGGATGCAATATAACATGGGGAGAGAGTGGGGGGGAACGCTCAGAGAAAGAGCTGCCTGCTGTTAGTGGGAACGATGTACAGAGATGTGCAGGCTGACTGGGCATCACAAATCACTTCTTCTAATAGGAAGCTTGAGAGGTGATTGCCAAGAGGATTGAGTTATAATGAGGCTATTAAGATGCCTCCCCCCCAACTACAGTCCACTGAGAATTGTGCATGTAAGGCTTTAATGCTGACACCAGTAGGAAATAGGAAATGGAAATCTGTGAATGGTTGTATAACAACCTGTTAGGAAACCCAAGAAAGGGTTTTATTCCGGATGGTTGCTTTCCCTTCGATTTGCTCTGGTATAGGAATAACACTTAGGTCTTGGTGCTACCCATGCTCACCTCCAAGGAAAAAAGAGTGGGTGACTTGGCATGCTTTTGCCACACCTCCTAATGAGTGGATATCTACTTTTCTATCTCTGGAAAACAACAATAGCTGCCTATTTGCATCACATCAATTGAAAACCAGAATCCGTGAACACCAGCTGGCAGTCAATCTACACAATCCCTAATCTCTACCCTCTACTCTGCAGTGTCACACTGACACTGATCAGCACCAATTTGATTGGAGCAAAACTGGAATAAACAGCCATGCTAGCACCTGTCACATATATGAGTTTATCAAATCCTGGCATTCCAGCCCTCTCTAAGAGGTTTACAGAGTCAGCCTATTGCCCCCCCCCCCAAAAAAATCTGGGTCCTCATTTTATCCACCTCGGAAGGATGGGAGGCTGAGTCAACCTTGAGTCTGGTGAGATTTGAACTGCTGAACTGCAGCTAGCAGTCAGCAGAAGTAGCCTGCAGTACTGCCCTCTAACCACTGTGCCCACTATTGGCTCATATCCTCCCAGCATAATCTCCCCAACCAGTACTTCATCTCCCAATGACCCTTACTTGATATGACCTACCCATCACAAGACACATCACAAGACTCTCACTTGATGTGACCCTCACCTAATGTGACCTCCCCATCACAGACCTACTGACCACACAAAGCCCTTACAAGCAGAAGAACACTGACACTGACATCCCCTAAAGTCCAATGAAGATGTTACCTAGCCTGGTAATGAAACATTCAGAAACCAACCCACAAGCTCAGCGAACCTCCACCCTCATTATCTGCCTATCCCAAGATCTTGGGAAGGACTTGATTTGTGGATGAAAATGCCAAATTTGGATTAAACAACTGGTTGACTGTGTGACCCACCATAATAATTTGATGCAATTCAATGGCATTCAAAAATATGTCTCTTTTACAGAGCCTTAGAATAGAATAGAATAGAATAGAATAGAATAACAGAGTTGGAAGGGACCTTGGAGGTCTTCTAGTCCAACCCCCTGCCTAGGCAGGAAACCCTATACTACTTCAGACAAATGGTTATCCAACATCTTCTTTAAAATGTCCAGTGTTGGAGCATTTACAACTTCTGGAGGAAAGTTGTTCCACTGATGAATTGTTCTAACTGTGAGGAAATTTCTCCTTAGTTCAAAGTTGCTTCTCTCCTCTCCTTGATTAGTTTCCACCCATTGCTTCTTGTTCTACTCTCATGTGCTTTGGAGAATATCTTGACTCCCTTTTCTTTGTGGCAGCTCCTGAGATATTAGAACACTGTTATCATCTCACCCCTAGCCCTTCTTTTCATTAAACTAGATATACCCAGTTATAATGGTTATGTATAGTTGGAATCCAAGATTAGGCACCACTTATCCATTTGAGGGTTCTCCAAGTTTGCATTTATAAAGACTATTCACTGATTAATCCATTTTATGGTAAATTAATTGCCTACCTTTTAACCAATTAATCAGTTATTTGGCAAATGAACATAAACGTTACACAAATCAGACAGAGTGGCGGTGTGCTCGGATTTAATGTATTTAATGAAGACAGTGCTTTGTATTGACTGATTAACCTGGGAAAATATCATCGTTAGTGATTTGGTAAATTATCTTAAAATTCATTGCCTGAGTCAGGAAAGGTTGATTCTTTACATAATGACCATAGGATTAAAGATGGCTATTATAAGGGAAGAAATCTTGAATAATAGCTAGTTGAGATAACAATGTGTTTTGTTTTTAAATTAGCTATGTTCCTTAAATAGGCTACTTTATTAAGGCTGCAGTTTTATTTGAGAAAGCTTCTTTAAAGTCATTGGAATGTACATGCGAGTAAATACGCATAAAACGGCATCATCTTTCTGAATTTCACAGGCTAAAAAAAACCTTGTGCAACACCCACATTCTTTTATCTAGGATCAATGTCAAAAACTTCTCCCTTGATGTGCTGTCAAACATTTACTCTGGAATGTCCTACACTGAATTTAAAGCAAGATAATGATTGAGTTTTCCCTTCCTTTTTATTAAAATGTAAGTTTTAAAAAAAAGAGATTACTCTCTAATTGGTTATCTGCAATTAAAAGTATTATTTTTAAATAAAACTTTGCATTGTGTAAAATGACATGCTGTGCATTGCAGAGTGCCTTTCCTGAGCAATCTTAAGACACACTTAAAAAGAAAAATCCTGAATTGAGGGAGATTTAGAAACTTCTGAAGACTCACAAGTTGGCAGGATCTACCCAATTCTGGTTGAATGCAAAATACTAAATTTAGTATGGCTTGGTGGATGGAAGACCAATAGAAGAGAATATGTCTAGCTCAGAGTTGAACTGTGGGATCCTTGGTGGTCCCTGAGCTTGGTTGCTTTCTTGTGGATGTTTCTTTATCTGACTTGGTAACCTCATCAATGATAGGAAATATGGAGTTTGTGCTCTGTTTATATACAGTAGCTTGCCCTGCCAGTGTTGATGGAGATGTGGTTTTCCTCCGATAGTATCTTTCTTTGGTTATTGTTTTCTTCTTGATTGTTGATCTGATATTAATCCCTGCTTATCTGGGTATCGAATGCTGAAGAAGATGTGTTTGTGTCTTTTTTTGTTTCATTCTTAGCTTTTTAAAAAAATGTTGTTTTGAATGGCATGCAGGGAAGGCCACCATAAAAATCTCAGGACTTTAGGTAGAATGGAAATGGAAAATCACACATGACACAAAGAGGTCTACAAAGTCTCCAGGAATTGGATTCATCTAAAAGAGGATATTTGTTGCTTTAATCAACTTGTAGATTTCCCAGATGCATTTATTCTGTGCCATGGTGGTAAAGTAGGATGTAAAATGAGATTTGGACATTAAGTGTGAAACCTACTGTGTCAGGCTGGACAGCCTCTCAGGGCCCCTTTACTTCTATATTAAAAGCCACATAGACGGAGTTGGAGCTTGCAAAAGAACAGGAAGCAAGTGCCTAACCACAAGATGTTCTAGCCGATGTCCCTATGTCAAAACCTATGTCAAAAGTCCAAGGTTCAATTAAAGTTCGTTAATGACACGTACTCCATACCTGTAACAAAAGGAGAAGTAAGACCCCATCTCCTTATAAGGCTTTCTCCTCAAGGTAAACACTAAGAAATGAGTTAAGTGTTTCTGTGTTACGCTGCCTTTGAGAATGTATAAGAACACGTGCTTCGATAATGAAGGTTGTTCAGAACTTGCAATGCTAGTCTGAACCCGGCTGCCAAATAAACTTTTCCTGTATCTTGAGAAGTCTAAAGCCTGTCATTTTCTGCAACAGTGGCTTAGTTTAGAGAAACCTTTTGGAAGATTGAAATGCTGTGGTAGGTTTCTCTCTCCCCCCCCCCCCCGCCAGTCCTCTGGGCAACTTCCAAAGCTCACCCCTTGAAAATGAGTCCCCATACCAGCACTTGAAGGGATGTGGTGGCTCAGTGGCTAAGACACTGAGCTTGTTGATCAGAAAGGGTGGCAGTTCGGCGGTTCAAATCCCTAGCACTGCATAATGGAGTGAGTTCCCGTTACTTGACCCAGCATCTGCCAACCTAGCAGTTCGAAAGCATGTAAAAATGCAAGTAGAAAATAGAAACCACTTTGGTGGGAAGGTATCAGCGCTCCATGTGCCTTCGCCATTTAGTCATGCTGGCTACATGACCACATGACCACTGTCTTCAAACAGTGCTCTTCGGACAAGTTCTTTGGCTTTGTAGAAGAGATGAGCACCACCCCCTGGAGTAGGAAACGACTAGTACATATGTGCAAGGGGAACCTTTCCATTTATCAGCATTAACCATTAAAGTTAATCCTTTTAATTTATTTAATCTCTCTAACCCCCAAATAATTACATCTCTAGCAATTTAGATTTCAGTCCATAGATGACAATGACAACAGTAATATGGTGATCAACCGCTGATTTTTAGTTTTGAATCCTGATCGGGGATGGTAATTAATTATTAATTTTAAAAGTATGATTCCAGCTGACAAAGATTAATGCTACCTCTTTGGTGGAAAATGTCCACCCATGCATAATGTTTCATTTAGAATACAGTAATCGGTAATGTAGGTTATTATCATTTCCCTCCTAAGATGAATATTAGAAACGGTGTTTGCGGCTCTGGAGAGGTTGGTATGTTAAATGTCATTTATTCTTGACAATGTGGTGCTGGCTACCAGCTTGGTTGGTTTCAGAAAAAATGTTGGATCAATTGATGTTAATCATGGGGACTGGTAACTCTTGTCCTCCGTGGCAGCATCATTGCCTCTGAAGACCACCTACTGGGAGTCAAGTGGACTTCTTTGTGCATTTGTTGGCCACCGACTGCTCTACTAAATGGGAAATTTCTTTATGGTCTTTTTCCCCCCTCTTGCTGTTTTGAAACAAGTGAAGTTTGAAGGGAGGATTTGGGATCAGTTTGGATTTTCCAAGCTCTCATGGAGAAGATGTGCTGAACAGATGCTGCTGAGGGCCCCGGCTTATTTTCATATTATATATATATATATATATATATATATATATATATATGTGTGTGTGTGTGTGTGTGTGTGTGTGTGTGTGTGTGTGTGTGTGTGTGTGTGTGTGTGTGTGTGTGTGTGTGTCCGTGTCCACCACTGACTCACACAGAGAGAGAAAGAGAAAGAAAGGAAGAAAGAAAGAAATAAAAAAGAAAAAAAGAAAAAGTGAGAGAGAGATGAAAGAAAAAAAGGAAAAAGGGACAGAGAGACAAAAGGAAGGAAAGAGAGAGAGAGAGGGAGAGAGAGAGAGAGAGAGAGAAAACACGTAACTTATAAAGCCCTTCATGGTATTGGATCTGGGTACTTGAGAGACCGCCTGCTGCCAATTACCTCCCACAGACCCATTAGATCTCACAGGGTTGGCCTCCTCTGGGTGCCATCTACCAGCCAATGCCACCTGGCTATTACCCGGGGGAGGGCCTTCTCTGTGGCAGCTCCGGCCCTCTGGAATGAACTCCCCGCGGGGATTCGGACCCTCACCTCTCTCCAGGCCTTCCGAAAAGCCATCAAAACCTGGCTTTGCCGGCAGGCCTGGGGGTGATGAGTTCCCTCCCCTCTCGACATGTATGGTTGTGCGACTGTTGTCTACTTTTATTATTTGTCTTTTATGTTCCCCCTTTTCCCCCCCTTGAATTGTTCGCCGCCCTGAGTCCTCCCGGAGAAGGGCGGCATACAAATAATACAATACAATACAATACAATACAATACAATACAATACATGGCTGGCAAGCAACTCCCACCAGGTTACATGGCCGGCAAGCCACCCCCACAAAGGAGGCCACACCCAGAGAGTAGGTTAAAAAAAATTTGAAACCCACCACTGATGATAGATAGATAGATAGATAGATAGATAGATAGATAGATAGATAGATACATACATACATACATACATACATACATACATATTCCTTTTAAAATATACATGTTATACCTCTTAATCACGACTGTTTTCCTCTTAATCTTATAGTATAGTCTCTTTTAAAATACATAATATTGTACAGCATAATTTTTATTAAATGGTTTCCATGGTTATAACATAACCTTATACATTTATCACGCTATACATTTTGATTTACAGTTGTGTACAATCCAATAATGATGTTACTTGCAATATGTATTCTTCTATATAACTTTGTACCTGTATTTGTTTCTAGTTTGTTAATCTTCTTTCATTATTAATTTTCTAACCTCTGGATCTTTTATCTAGCCAACTATACCATAAGTCCCACATTGAGTAATATTCTGTTTCTCCTTTATCTTTAAGTTCCATCATTAACCTTCCATTTCGGCACATTCTAATATTTTCTTTATTACCATTTCATCTGTCAGTATACTCCAGTTTTTCCAATTTTGTGCATGTTCTTCTTGATTTGCTGGTTATCATGTTAGTGTTGGAGCTTCTTAATAGCAAAGAGAGGAAATGGGGAAAAGAGATTTTTAGCAGTGCTTTCTTCAATTTCACAACTAAGTCCTCTTTGAAGGAACTGGGGACTGATGGGAGCTTTGAAACTTTCATATTTCTCCAAAGCATCGATCATACCTTTCTCCTCCATGACACCTTTCATTCTGGGCCGCTGCCTTAATGACAAGAAGGAAATGCATCTCTGGCTTCAGTAGAATTAAATAATGGTTAATACCCTGAGTTGGTTATTAAATCAGTCTTTTTCATGCTCAAGTACTTTACAAAGACCCCTGAAAATTGAAGCAAAATTGCCTTCAGGCTGGCTTGGCTCTTCGTGTCTTTCATGGACACATCCAAGCAGTTTCCTTGACATGGTACAGAAGTAATTTCTTGGTGCTTCCAGGATATTCTTTCCCCTCCCTTCCACTTCCCAGTCTATCCTACAGTCTTGTATGTACCAGATGGTTTCTCAATCAAGTATGAACCATATTTGTCTCTTTTTGAAAGAATTTCAGTGGGTTTTTTTCTTTCTTAACTTTTCAGTATCATTGCACATAATTACAATAGTCAGTAACAGAAGTATGGAAAAGGGTGGGTAATATTGGCTTTGTTGTTGTTGTTGTTAGTTGCAAAGTTGTGTCCAACCGATTGCAACCCCATAGACAGCCTTCCTGTCCTCTACCATCCTCTGGAGTCCATTTAAGCTCACGCTGAGTGCTTCAGTAAGTCATCCAGCCACCTCATTCTTTGTCGTCCCCTTCTTCTTTTGCCCTCAATCGTTCCCAGCATGAGGCTCTTCTCCAGTGAGTCCTTCCTTCTCATTAGGTGGCCAAAGTATTTGAGTTTCCTCTTCAGGATCTGGTCTTCTAAAGAGCAGTCAGGGTTGATCTCCTCTAGGACTGACAGGTTTGATCACCTTGCAGTCCTTGGAGTCTTCTCCAGCACCAGAGTTCAAAGGCCTCCATTCTTTGGCACTCAGCTTTCCTTATGGTCATATATTGCAAGTGGGAAAACCATAGCCTTGACTATACACACTTTTGTTGGCAGGGTGATGTCTCTGCTTTTTAGTATGCTGATTTAATATTGGCTTAACTCACCTTTATTGCTATTTCTTTGGAACTTATAGAAAGAAGTTGAGGGATGAAGAATGTTTTCTGTAAGCTTTGTTTCTTTATCTCATGGGGGATTTGCCACAAAATGTTATAAGTGGGATTTGCTACAAAACATTGCAGCCTGTGATGGTCCAGTTCATAATCTTTTCAGAGAGGTTGTAATCTAGACCTCCTTTAATGATAAATGTCTTCCAGTTCTTGAGAGGTTGTCACCCCTCAAGAGAAGGGACCCAACTTATTCTCCAAAGCACCAGGGGTCAGGACAAGAAGTAATGGGTGGAAGCTTATTCAAAAGAGATCCAACTTGGAAGTAAGGAGATATTTCCTGACAGTGAGAACAAGTAATCAGTGGAACGACTAGTCTCAAGGAGTTGCGGTTGCTCTATCACAACATTTTCAAACTAGACTGTACAACCATTTGACCAACATACAATACAATGCAATACAATAGCAGAGTTGGAAGGGACCTTGGAGGTCTCCTAGTCCAACCCCCTGCCTAGGCAGGGAACTCTATACCGTTTCAGACAAATGGCTATCCAACATCTTCCTAAAGACTTCCAGTGTTGGGGCATTCACAACTTCTGGAGGCAAGCTGTTCCACTGATTAATTGTTCTAACTGTCAGGAAATTTCTCCTCAGTTCTAAGTTGCTTCTCTCCTTGATTAGTTTCCACCCATTGCTTCTTGTTCTACCCCCAGGTGCCTTGGAGAATAGTTTGACTCCCTCTTCTTTGTGGCAATCCCTGAGATATTGGAAGACTGCTATCATGTCTCCCCTAGTCCTTCTTTCTCTTAAACTAAACATACCCAGTTCCTGCAACCGTTCTTCATATGTTTTAGTCTCCAGTCCCCTCATCCTCTTTGTTGCTCTTCTCTGCACTCTTTCTAGAGTCTCCACATCTTCTCTACATCGATGTGACCAAAACTGAATGCCGTGATGTACATGATATAGGATCCCCTGGCTAATGATCTCTGAGGTCCTTTCCAACCGTACGATTTTATGTTCCATTGTTCTATTTTTTCCATATTTTCTGTTCTCTATAATCTGATCATAATTCTTTGTCCACTAAGCTCACTCATCAATGTCCTTTGGAGACATTACCATATTTTTCAGAATATAAGACACACCTTTCCCCCCCCCCAAATTTTTTTTAGATGCATCTTATAGACTGCATATGGGTGTTTTTGGCCTCCCGAACCCTCTGCTCATTGTGTTTTCACCATCCCTGGCCCCTAGAAGCCCTCTGCAGTGCTCCGCATGGCCCACTTTCACCAAAAACGGGCCCATTTCACCAAAAACGGGCCGTGCAGAGTGCTTCTGGGGCCGGTGAGGGCAAAAACGCAACACACGGAGGCCAGAAACTATTTTTTTATTGTTTTCCTCTTGTAAATTTAGTTGTGTCTTATAGTTCAGTGTGACTCATAATCCAAAAAATACGGTAAATGCTGTTCTTCATAAATTTGCAAATCTTTGAATTTTCATCCATTTGCTGATAATGACGTCACCTTTTCACTCCCATTTTTCTATCAATGGTGCTGGGACTATTGAATTCTTCCTCTTTGGTGGCTCATTGGGGTGGGGCACATTTGTAGATTTTATTGAATAGTTTCCCTTTGAATGCCTTTGCTTTATCCCTCTTGGTTACATCTTTGATGTTATTATGCTCATGCTGATGCCATTAAGAGATGGCGCTCCAATATTTGATAGTCAAAGAGACTTGTCTGTGTAATGGCATTCCTGGAGCTGAGGGGGGAAGGTGGAAACAATATAAATAAATAGCTTAACACTTGTTTTGGAAGCCGTGCCAACGAATTGCCATAAACACTCTTCCCTGTTGTATGTAAATATTTATGAAAAAGCCTAAACCATTCCAGCTTACTTCTGTTCCCTTGGCATTATATTATTTCAGGTCACACCTCTCTCCAACTAACTGCCTTGAAGATGCTCATATAAATTAATGTTGTCTCCTTTCTTTTGAAAGCTCATAAAAACGCCAGCTAGGACAATTTTGAACAAGGTGATTATTTGAAGTATCTCCTTTCGGATCTGACTTATTAACGAGCAGGATGATTTTGCATTTCATACATTCGGGCCCCTATAAATCTTTCCTCCTTCCATTCAGTTATGCTATTGACGGCACTTCTGCTTACTTGCCCCAACATCTTTCTTGATTTAAGAGGGATTTCCCCCCACCCACCCATTGCCTTACATCAAAGTGCACTAGAGCTTTCCTGGTTAATAGGACAAAGAAATGGGGTTTTAAGAATGGGAGGTTTGACCACCATACAGGGGTGGCATGGAGACTCAGTGGCTAAGATGCTGAGCTTGTTGACTGGAAAGCCAGCAGACAAGGTTTGAGATCCAAGTACCACATGATGGGGTGAATTCCCATCTCCCCCCCCCCCTGTTCCTGCCAACCTAGCAGTTCAAAAGCATGCAAATGTGAGTAGATAAACAGGTACCACTTTGGTAAGATAGTAACAATGCTTTGTGACATCCTGCTGGCCGCATGACCATGGAAATGTCTTCTGACAGTGCTGGCTCAATGGGGATGAAATGGGGATGAAATGGGGATGAAATGGGGATGAGATCCATCCCCTATAGTTGGCAACAACTAGTGGAGTAAAATCCACAGGGACTCCTTTATCCTTTTACATTTGGCACCATACAGGCAAGTTGATACCACATCAGTGGTGGGTTGCAGGCGGTAAGCCCTGATACAGGCATACCCCCTGTTCCAGTACAGTGCTCCAGAGGGCCCACCCAAACTCCTTACCGGTCTTTTAAGTCTTTGGTACTTCCTCGCATGCGCACGGTGCGTACAGTGCCTGTGCGATGCTCCTCTGAGCAGCTGGAGCATCACGGAGGCTCGCAGAAGCGGTAAGACGCATGTGCACATGCATGCGTCCATGTGGACAATGCCGGGCCCGTTCCAACAGTACCGGTTGGAACGGGATCCAGAACCTACCACTGTACCACATTTAATAAATACTGGTGAGTTGAGTAGATCTAATCCTTTCTTGATGACCTTGCTTAAAGCCACGGGAATTGTTTGGGTGCATCTTTTTGTCTCTTATACATTTAAAATGGTAGTGAAAGCCAAACAGATGTACAAAAGAATGTTTTAATCAGTCCAAGCTCTTGTTGGCTGCAAGCCCAAATAAACAAAGATAATAGCTCTGGCAGAAAGTCCTATAACTCACACCACAATGCAAACCCAGCTTCTCTTATCAAGCCACTTATCCAAGTTGGCTTCTCTCGGTTTGTGAACGCAAACTTCTGCAACCAGGGCATGGCACCAACAGTCTCTTTTATTAGCAGGAAGAGATCCTAACGAGCAACAGCTGCTCATTCTCATCTCCTGTAAGTACTCAATTATTCTTTACGCCGGTCAGCCCTTCTCCTGCATGCATCCTGATACAACTCCCAAATGTTTTCATGAACATTCCCTTTGATCCAATGCTCTGCTGCCACCTGGTGGCCAACCAGTCTCTCCTCGCCCTGCTCAGAGTCGACACCCTGTCCAGGGTCCTCCACCTCCTCCAAGGCCGACTCATAAGACCCCTCTCTGTTGGAGTCTGGCGGCAGCTCCAACAGCACTTGCCGGGCACAACACATTTCTATAGCACGCAACTCAAATGAGTAGACAAATGTCTTGGATAGGTAACAGAAGTAAAGGTAGTCACATCAAATTTCCTACACACCCAATCACCACCTTACTCTCACTCCCCTCCAGCTTAATGTATCTAGTGGAAAATGAACTTTTGCAAGCTGTCTGCACAATTAAGGCATGCACCTGAAAGCACAGCAGTGTTACTGTGTGCATGAAACTACTTTGAACACGAATGGAGACTTGTGGTAAATAAGTTAGTAGTGGATTAACTGAGCAAGGCAAGATCATGATCTTGATCTCCTTAGCAAACCAAATCCACCCAGGTCAAAGTAGTTTTCTTGGGCTTCTGAGGTTTGAACATGTGGAGGTAAGTAGAATGTGAAATGGCTTCTAGTGATTTGGTTCCAAGGGCTGCCTGCTAACATTCTGCATTGCACTGGAAAGAAAGAAATGCATATTTCTTAAGAACTGAAGGAATGGTGCAATATAATAAGGACCTTTTCACAGGGCAATCTATAATAATGGGATTCTGGGCTGCACCTGCAAATTAGCAGCTTCTGTTCTGGAAGCTAATTTCTGAATGGTTGCTCAGCTTGTTGTGATATGCACTTTGTTGAAACAGTATCGCCCTAGTGCAGATGGCGTTTCATTGAGGGACATTAATGTGTACGATACGTTATACTTTTCAGGGTATCATGAACTTGGGCTCTTCAAAGCTCAGAAGGTGAACAATTTGAGGTATAGAAGTTAGGAATCAAACAGATTTTGCCATAAAGACCCTGGGATGAATTTATTTATTTATTTTATTTAGTTTGTCAAACATGTATGATTTAACAGGTATAAGTATAAACATGGACAGGAGCACATGAAATGATTACAAATAAATGGGGACAGTAGGACCGAGATGGTAGGCATGCTGGTGCGCTTATGCACGGCCTCTTTATGAACCTCTTAGGAATGGGGTGAGGTCCATGGTAGACAGTTTAAGATTGAAGCTATGAGGGTTTGTTGAAGTAATAATGGAGGAAATAAGCTATGGGGATTTGAGGAAATAACAATGGAGTCAGGTAGAGCAGGCGTTGATCACACTATTGCTGAAGTCGTATTTTCTGCAATTGAGTTTGGAGTGGTTTATCTTGAGTTTGTATCTATTGTTTGCCCATGTATTATTGTGGTTGAAGCTGAAGTAGTCATTGACAGGTAGGACATTGTAGCAAACAATTTTGTATACTATGCATTGTAGGCATTGTAGTTCAAGGTTGTCTAAGCCCAAAATTTCAAGCTTGGTGGCATAAGGTATTCTACTGCGAGCAGGGGAGTGGAATACTCTTCTCATGAAATACCTCTGGATTCACTCAATTGTATTAATGTCTGATATACAGTGTGGATTCCAGGCAGACAAGCTGTATTCAAGGATTGGTCTGGCAAAGGTTTTGTATGTTAACAGTACAGTGTTACCAGAGATAAAGCTTCGCAAAATTAGGTCAACAACTCTTAATGCCTTTTTGGCAATGCTGATATGAGGAGCTCTGGGGCTTAGATCATTTAAGATGAGTACTCCTAGGTCCTTGACAGAGTGAGAGTCATCTACGGGGTCATTTCCATCCAACTTCTGGTGTTCTGATTTTTGATGGATTTGTATCTAGGTAATACTGAATTTGTATCTAAGTAATACAGATGGAGGATGGAGATGGAGGAATAGTGACACAAGATACAATTTTGAAGATAATTTAAAAAAAGCCAGGTGAAGAGACTGGACAGGATTGAAGAAAGTGCAGAGAAAATCAAAGTAGGAAAGTTAAATTACGCTTGACAGTAAATGGCCGTTCATACTTTTCTACCATGTTTGATGGTGATGCTTTCCTGTGAATTTCTCCAGGGAAATTCACCCCGGCCCAAAATTGGAATAACTGCTGCATCTTTTCTGACTAATCAGTGTTATTAAAAGGCATATTCTTTGGTCATGGCTTTCGTCTTGCAATATCCAGGGGGTAGCAAAAACCTTGTAGCAGTTTATTTAAGGCAGAGATTTCCCTTGAAGTCTCACTGATGAAAAAGCCTTGTGGGATATAAAGGAAACATGAGAATCCAAGGAAGCTGCAGATTACTGGGGAATAAACTGTACCATCACGAAGGCTGTCATTCTCCCCCCAGGTTGCTAAATAAAATGCAAGAACATAACACCCCTGTTGTTCACCATTTCTGCTCTGTTCTCTTCTCCTCGGAAAGAACTTCTGTAGTAAAATGTCTTTCTCCAAACTGAAGGACATGTGGCAGAAAGACAAATGACAAGAAAAGTGCTGTGCTGCAGACCAAATGCAGGAGTACAAGAGATTGAATTAAGGCACAAGAGTAGATCCTAGTCTGCCAGACAGTTCTTCCTGCTTCTTCTTACAGGAGTTGTTGCAAGGGAAATGCCATAGAAATAGCAATAGTATTTAGGTGTGTGATATATATATATATGTGTGTGTGTGTGTGTGTGTGTGTGTGTGTGTGTGTGTGTGTGTGTGTGTGTGTGTGTATGTATATGTATATGTATGTATGTATATATATATAAGATTTTTTTTTACAACCCCCGGTATGCCCAAATATGGAAGGAAGATCACTACTTCCATTCTCTGTCCTTCGGCTCGTCACAAGAGACCATCCAGGCAGAAACCCAATATTTTTACTGTTGCCTTTTTGTTACATTTTGTTGTATTTGTGCTGATAAATAAATAAAGGGAGACTAGTATAGATCTATTTCAAGCTATTTAGCTCTCATCAGCTAGCCATACCCTTACTGGGATTTGATATATATCCCCATAGTGCTTTACAGCAGGGGTCACCAACCTTTTGGACCTCAGGGAGCACTAAATCCATAATTTTAAATCCCGTAGACCACTAATATGATCTGCCTAATGACCAGCTGTGTGGGCGTGGAAAGGTAGTAATGTGATTGGATGGGCCTGGCCAACTCGATGTCACACACGTTGAGGGGCACCTTGCCAGTCTCTACTCACCCATCCCCTCCCAGCCACTCCTTGCCTGCCCACCCAGGCTCCTTAAGGCTCCAATAGGAAGCAGTTGTGGGAGCTAAGCAGCCACCACAAGAAAGAATTGGCACCAATAGCTCAGTTCAAATTGGATCTGACCGAGAAGGAGGCTCAGTGGAAGCATCTCACTGGGAACTACGAGCATAGGCTTTCCAAGCAGAGGGAAGACCTGCAGGAGTGCAAGGCCAGGTACCGGTGCTTGGAGGCTCAGTGGACTGAGATGGTCAGCCGGTTCCAGGCCATGATGTAGTCCCACTGGGACAAGGTCCTCTGGCTCTTTGCCACCAGTGTCACTTCCCTCCAGCCTTAACCCAAAGCCCTGCACCAGGAGGCTGAAGCAGACTCCAAGTCAGAATTTCTGCCCCCCTCTGCCCCACACAAAAAGACCCAGAAGAGGGAGACTCTCTGAAGCAACATGAACATTCATTGTATGTATCTGGCCCAGGGGACATAGTTTGAGGACCCCTGATTTAGTGCAATATAAAAAAATGCAAATAATTTTTCTGCAGACAAGCAAAATTTTCTCGTGGACCACCAGTTGGTGACCACTGCTTTACAGCATTCTCTGGACTGTCTGAAATGTTGGCATTATTTGCATACTCCCCCCAAAAACCAGGTCCCCATTTTACCGATCTCAGAAGGATGGA
The DNA here is from genome assembly GCF_051295495.1 of Thamnophis sirtalis. NCBI lineage: Eukaryota > Metazoa > Chordata > Lepidosauria > Squamata > Natricidae > Thamnophis > Thamnophis sirtalis. The sequence continues at coordinate 14,309,416 of NW_028261382.1, read as the reverse complement.
AGTCTGAATCAACCTTGAGCTCTGTCAGGTTCAAACTCCAGGCTGTGGGCAGAGATTGCCTGAAATACTGCATTTAACCACTGTGCTACCAGGGCTCAGAGAGGAGGGATATCCCAGTGATTTCAAGGGAGAAGATGCTCCCAGCTTAGGCAGAGAAAGGAATGACAATAAGGTGGACATTTGCAATAATTTAAAGCAAACGTCCAGCTGTTGTTCTCATGCCTAAACAAAATACCGTGTTTTCCCAAAAATAAGACAGGGTCTTATTTTCTTTTGACCTATGAAATAAGAGCTTAGCCTTATTTTCAAGGAGGTCTTATTATTTTTGAGGTGCAAGAGGCGGCGAGCGTGAACACCTCATGGCTGCTGCTTTGTTGCAATATTTTCGGGGAGGGCTTATTTTTGTGCATGCACTCAAAAGCCCAATTGGGCTTATTATCCGGGGAGGTCTTATTTTGGGGAAAATAGTGTAATTGTTGTTGTTGTTGTTGTTATTATTATTGTTATTATTATTATTATTATTATTATTATTATTATTATTATTATTATTCGATATTCAGCCTGACTATAAATCAGGAACAAATATCTTCTGTAAATCTTTTTTTCAAGCTTGCTGATAAATTATCATAAGGGGGTGGAGGGGATGGCCACCGTCTCCCCATCCTTAATGTAGCTTTAGTCTCAGTAAATCTGCAGAATGAAATGCCTGCAGTGATGGGTCAGTGAAAGGAGTTTCCATTACAATCAGCGAGGAAATAGATCCAATTTTGTAATAAAAAAGATGCCAATTTGGACACATTCTGGCTTACTGACCAAGCTGGTGGATGGCCTGCGACAAAGAGAGATGGACAACTATGGCCTCGTCTGTGACTCTGTGGACTTCAACTCCCAGAATTCCTGAGCCAGCAGTGGCCTTTTATGACCTGTGGCTGGCTCGGGAATTCTGGGAATCCCATTCCTGTGCTAGAATTTGTTGGTTTGACATTCTCCCTGACAGCATTTCCACAAATGTGCAAACTAATGTGGCATCTGCCAACTTCAGAAGCTGGTAGGAATTTGAGCTCTTAGTTGATCTTTCCCAGATACTGCAGCTCTAGAGGAAAAGCTATTATTTATTATCTCTAAATTTAAGATTATTAATTGCATCAGTCAAAAAAGAGAGAAAGAACCAAAACATCGTAAACAGCAATAATGAACACTGCCAAATGCTAATTCCCTCTGCTTGCCAATTGTCCCTGTGTTTGATTGATTTTTTTATACCTCTTCCCAGAAGTATTAAATTAAAAATGATTCAGAGCTGCAGGATCATTGATCAAACTTGGAGTTGGTAGAAGGACACACACACACACACACACACACACACACTCAACACTAAAGGTCCTTGCAATCCAGCTGCAATTGCCTAGCTCTTGGGACAGGCATGCTGGTCATCCTAAATTGATTTGTTTCCCTTTAGACCATCCCAAAGGATAGATCTAACCTTAGGTTAGGAATCACACATTTTGGGTTGGCTTACTTGTAGCTTCTTGAGTAAACAAACCACTGTTGGATTGATTCACACAGCATGCTAATCAGGGGTGGGCTACTATGGGTTTGCCCGGGTTTGGGAAAAGCCATAGCTAATGTTAGCTGGTTCGGAAAACCTCAAAATCCCACCCCTTCACTGTTTCCAGGGCAGCCCCGTGGGCCAGATCTAAGCACCCATGGGCCATATCCAGTCCCAGGGTTGAGTTTTACACCCCTGACTTACAATGAAGTCATTGGGTGGGGGGGTACCATTTTCTTTTATCATGCCACCTGGAGGGCATTAATAACTTTTTTGCCCCCCTCCTCGAATGGTATGGTTGTTGTGTGTTTTTAAATTGTGTATTGTTATGTTCGTCTTTTTATCCCCTGTCTGTACCCCCTTCCCTGACCGAATTGTGAGCCGCCCTGAGTCCCCTTCGGGGAAAAGGGCGGCATATAAATGAAATAAATCCTAATCCTAATCCTAACTATGACAGCTTCTTCTGTTTCCTTGTTTTTCTACCTCTGTGCTGCCTTTTGCTCTTAATGATGGGATGTGCCTGCCAGTCGCAGGCTGGTACATAGGATATGCTAAGCCATAAGCTAGCCAAGAAATTACATTTCTCCATGCTGTGTGAACTGAGCCTTTGTGGTTAGTGTGGAGTGGGTGAACCTAGCATGTTGGGTTAATGACTAAACAAACCATGTTTATGTTAACCGAGGCTAAGTGTCCCATTCACAGTACTTATTCAATTTGTACAGCTACCCACCTCAAGTGACTCTGGGCAGAGCACACATTTAAAATAAAATGAAAACAACAACAACAGTGCAAAAATGGAAATATACATCAGGCAAGAAATATTATACCCCGTAATCACTAGCACAACCAAGAAACAGGTGTCTAATCGATGAATGGAGCAACGGCCCAATTAAGCATCAACCCCCCTCTTGTGTTCAAAATGCAAATGTCTTAACCAACAGAAGCCTACGAAAATCTTCTGCAGGTGGAGTGTGCACCACAGCTGAGCAGCAAATCTCATGAGATAACGCCAGGGGACCAAAACATGGGATCTAGTTTTGCAGATCCTTTCTTCAAAAAAATCTGGACAGGACTGACAGATCTCCCCTCCTTGCCTTCATTTTTCCAGAGGGTGATTTATTCGGTCTTTTATCTGTCCAAACTGCCTTGCCGCATGAATTACGATCCAGGTTCATTGAGCACCACTGTTTCCTCCTTAGCGAATGCACTATTTAAATTTTTGGCTCCCCTGATACCTGCCAGCTTCTCTATTTACAGCTGTTCCCCATGCAACAACACCCCCCCCACCGCGTTGCCCCTGCTTCCTCCAGCTGTGCTCTGTGGCCCTGTAATGACCAGAGAGATAAATAAAAGGCATAATTCTTCCCAGCTGTTGTTCTTTCTCCAGCCACTGCAGTTATTTTTGTGGTTGCCCTGTGTGGTCATATATATAATAACAAGGAAAACAAATCTTACTACTCAGGTAATTACAATGAATAAAAAGCTGAGAGGTGAGGTGAAGAAAGGGATTTTTAAAAATAAAATGTAATTTACTATGGATGTACTCAGTGCTAGGTTTGTCCCACTGGGCACAGGGAGGGAAACACTAGCTAATTAGCAGCCAGGTGTCACATTCACAAAAACTCAGCTGCCTCAATGCAACCTTGGGCTTTTGAAATTGACTAACTTGCTGCCTGGGGTGTTTTTGAGACTAGTGATCCATCACTAGCTTCTGTTATTGCATTGTGATCTGTTATGCTATGAGCTGCAACTCTTTGGAAGAGCTTGTGCCAACTTGGTGCCCTCGGGTGCCTTGATTATCAATTCCCCAAATCCTTAGTCTCTATACCAGCAACCCCCAAACTTTCTGGCACCAGAGTTTGGTGGAGGATGAATTTTCCATGGACTGGGAGGGGATGGTTTTGCATACAACCAAGATCCTTGACCGCTTCCTGCAACATACCTCCCAGCGCCCAATAAGATCGCACAGGGCGGCCTTCTCCGGGTACCGTCAGCCACACAATGCCATCTGGCGGCTCCCCGGGGGAGAGCCTTCTCTGTTGCTGCCCCGGCCCTTTGGAACGAGCTACCCCCTGAGATCCGGACCCTCCCCACTCTCCTGGCCTTCCGTAAGTCTGTTAAGACCTGGATGTTTCGGCAGGCTTGGGGCTGTTCAGCTTGACTGAACTTCAGCCCCATTATAACTGAGTGCATGTTGTGTTTTCCTGTTTTAAATTGTATTGTTTTGTGTTTTTAATCTTTTTAATCTTTTAATTGTTTTTATGTAAGCCACCCAGAGTCCTTCGGGATTGGGCGGCATACAAATCTATTAAAAATTCAAAAATTCAAAAAAATCCTGTGCATGTGCAGATGAAACTTCACTAGCTTGCTCGCCACTTGCATATCTTGGTTCCTAGTAGGCCACGGACCAGTACCCATCTGTGGCCCAAGGGTTGGAGACCCCTGCTCTATACTCACTAGGGATTTCAGGAACTTATTTCTAAGATATCTGGAGGTCACCAGGTTGGAGACAGTTTGTTGTGGCCTGTTGGCCGCCAGTCCCTCCAGCAGCCAAATGAGAGGAGAAAGAGGCATGGGAGTAGGGCCAGCATCAAGGCAATCTGAGAGCTCCGAGGGGGAAGAGGGAATGTAGCTGGCAGAGAGAGACAGAGGCGGAGCCTGGGCCATCCATCAGTCCACAGATGGAGGGTCAACAGCCTCCAGGTCTGGAGGTGGCTGATGAGGAAGAGGAGGAATAGTTGAGTCCAAATTACTCCATCACCCTATAGCTTCTATAACACCCTACAACAGAAGGATACAATCAAGATCAAGTGAGGTACTAACACCACTCTATAAAGCCTTAGTAAGACCATACCTAGTATACTGCACCCAGTTTTGGTCTGGAGGTGGCTGATGAGGAAGAGGAGGAATAGTTGAGTCCAAATTACTCCATCACCCTATAGCTTCTATAACACCCTACGACGGAGGGATACAATCAAGATCAAGTGAAGTACTAACACCACTCTATAAAACCTTAGTAAGACCATACCTAGTATACTGCATCCAGTTTTTGTCACCACATTATAAAAAAGATGTTGAGACTCTAGAAAAAGTGCAGAGAAGAGCAAAGAGGATGATTAGGGGACTGGAGGCTAAAACATATGAAGAACAGGTGCAGGGACTTGGCCTGGATACTCTAGTGAAGTGAAAGACCAGGGGAGACATCATAGCAGTGTTCCAATATTTGAGGGGTTGCCCCAGAGAGAAAGGGGTCAAGCTATTTTCCAAAGCACCTGAAGGCCAGACAAAGAATAATGTATGGAAGCTGATCAAGGAGAGATTCAATCTGGAAATAAGGAAAAACTTTCTGACAGTGAGAACAACCAACCAATGGAACAGAAGCTGCCTTTGGAAGTTGTGGGAGCTTCATCACTGGAGGCTTTCAAGGGGAGATTGGACTGCCATTTGTCGGGGATGGTGTAAGGTCTCCTGCTTGGGTGGGGGGGTTGGACTAGATGACCTACAAGATGCCTTCCAACTCTGTTAATCTATACCTTCTCTGGCTGCCTGCCTTGGGGAAAAAATCCCCTTGGGAAGAGTTCTGTTTAAATGCTTTTCCTTTGGCCTAGAGGTGGAGCTCTTGCCTCACAATCAGGAGGTTGTGAGTTTGATCCTAGGTAGAGGCAGATGTAGGGTCTCCTGCTTGGGCAGGGGGTTAGACTAGATGACCTGCAAGGGCCCTTCCAACTCTGTTAATCTGTTAACTATTGAAGCATGGTGAACTTGTAAGACTACCGGAGAGATCTTGTAGATTACTGGGGAGATGATTGTTTTGTGCAGCAATGCACAAAAACATACAACATACCCTTGGTCCTGTAGAGCAAGACTTTAGTAACAGTAAGAACTCCACACTCAGATCATCCTAATTGCAGTGGGGGGAATGGTCTCAATTAGGAAAACAATTTAAGAGGCCATTTATTTTTCTTCAGATTGAATAAGAATTGAAAAAACATGAGAAAAATATTGACACAACATTTAAAAATATTGGCACATCACTTAAGAAAACAGCTAGCCAAATAGCACCCACAGAGAACTTCCAGGTATAATTATTAAAAAAAAAAAGAATGGCTTTCCTCAACATGATGATATACAATAATAAATAACTCTGGGCTGCAGAAATCTCAGTTCTGGTGTACATTGGGTCTCGTTCTTGGGATTTGAAGGATGAGATACTTTATCAGAAGAGGAAGGGATTTGCTTTCAGGACTGATTCTACATAGATGCACAATTCTTGAAACTCCAATGCTAGGTCTTTCTGACTTGAAGGACTCTGGTTGCCATTGGTGGTGAATTCACTCTTCTCTAACAGTTCTGGAAGACACCAAATTTCAGAGCGCTCTGCTAAATTTGCTCTGCTCTATACTACTAGTTTTCCACCCCTGCAGAAGGGTTCTTCTACTTTATATTTAGGATGCTTTAGAATGTCTTTTGAACTTCTCCAGCTGATTCTTGATTACCAAGAACAGGGGTGTCAAACTCGATTTCATTGAGGGCCGCATCATTGTGTTTGATATTGTGGGACTGGGATGCATGTGGTGGCCCAAGTGCTCTGCCAGTGAAAACGGGCTCCCAAGCAACCCTCTGCCAATGAAAATGAAGCTCAGGAGGGATGCACACAGCCCTCCTGAGCTCCGTTTTCACTGGCAGAGGCACTATGGGCCAGTCCTTTGCTGTTTCCAGGGCAGCCCTGTGGGCCAGTCCTAAGCACCCCGCTGGCTGGATCCTGCTCCCGGACCTTGAGTTGGAAGAGACCTTGGAGGTCATCTAGTCCAGCCTCCTGCTCAAGTAGGAGAGTCTATGTCATTTAAGACAAAGATCTGTCCAGTCTCTTCTTGAAAGCCTCCAGTGGTGGGGCACTCACAACTTCTGAAGGCAAGCTGTACCACTGGTTGATTGTTCTCACTGTTAGGAAATTTCCCCTTAGTTCTAGATTTCTTCTCTCCTTGATTAGTTCCCGTCCATTGTTTCTTGTCTTGCCTTCTGGTCCTTTGGAGAATAGTTTGACTCCCTCTTCTTTGTGGCAGCACCTCAAGTACTGGAAGACTGCTATCATGTTTCCCCTAGTTCTTCTTTTCACTAGACTAGACATACCCAAATGCAACAGTTTTTCATTTGTTCTAACCTTCAGGCCCCTAATCATCTTTGTTGCTCTTCTCTGTCCTCTTTCCAGAGTCACAACATATTTTTTATATTGTGGTGACCAAAACAGGATGCAGTATTCCCAGTGTGGCTATACTAAGGGGTTTTAAAGCAGTACTAATACTTGATGTGAGCTTGATTCTATCCCTCTATGAATGCAATCTAGACGCGCATTGGCTTTTTGATTATGGTGATTTGGCTTATACTTTCTGCTGTTGAGCATATTTTCTGTGTTACATTTTCCTCCATCACTTTAAACCATCCTAACTGTCCCCTGTCTCAAACAACCCAGTGGGATATATTCTTTATAATATCTTTTCTTAGGATTTATTTGAGTTTTGGAAGCCGGCCCCTTGAAATGATGATCTCACAGCGAGAAGCAGGACACCAATATCTACATATTAGATTTTTTTTTTTTTTAAAAAAAAATCAGAATTCACTTTTTCCTTGAAAAAAAGATGAAAACAGGTTTGTCATCAAAAAAGAATGAGAAGTGTTCAGGAAAAAACTTTTGGAGAAGCAGTATAGTATATGCACCTGCTTTCCCATCCTTGACAAACAACTCCTTTAGAGTTTAAAGGAAACCCGATAAAAATAAATGAACGTAAAAATGAATTCCTTATCATCCCTTCCTTCTCATTCAATCCTGTGTGTTTATTCCTATTGAATCAATGAAAGAGAAAGAGTGAGGCGCCTTTGTTCATTTTCTTTCATTTTCCTTAAAAAATAGCTGCCCACACCTCCAAGCTGCAGATCCTAGAAAGGGTGATAAGACTAGCTGAACTAGCTAGTGAGGTTATCACAAGACAAACACTTTTTTTTTTTTTAAGTGCCATCCTTTGGTCATAAAGGCAAATTTTGGAGGGCTGGGATAACAAAGGCAGTTTTGAATTTGGAAAAGTGGGGGATGAAATGAGTCTCTTTATTGCTTATTTTTAGAAGCGATTGTAGACCTAAGAATAAATAGACTCATAGAGCTGAATGTGACCCTTGTGCAGGGGTGGTATTCAGCAAGTTTTGACCACTTCTGGAGAACCGGTAGCGGAAATTTTGAGTAGTTTGGAGAACTGGTAAATACCACCTGTGACTGGCCCCGCCCCCATCTATTCTCTGTCTCCCAAGTCCCCAGCTGATGGGGAGGGAATGGGGATTTTGCAGTATCCTTGCCCTGGAGTGGGGAGAGAATGGAGATTTTGCAGTATTCTTCCCCTGGAGTCAGGAGGGAATGGAGATTTTGCAGTTTCCTTCCCCTGGAGTGTGGAGGGAAATGGTGATTTTGCAGTATCCTTGCCCTGGAGTGTGGTGGGAAATGGTGATTTTGCAGTATCCTTCCCCTGGAGTTGGGAGGGAATGGAGATTTTGCAGTATCCTTCCCGTGGAGTCGGGAGGGAATGGAGATTTTGCAGTATCCTTCCCCTGGAGTGTGGTGGGAAATGGTGATTTTGCAGTATCCTTCCCCTGGAGTGTGGAGGGAATGGGGATTTTGCAGTATCCTTCCCCTGGAGTGTAGAGGGAATGGAAATTTTGCAGTATCCTTCCCCTGGAGTGGGGAGGGAATGGGGATTTTGCAGTTTCCTTCCCCTGGAGTGTGGAGGGAATGGGGATTTTGCAGTATCCTTCCCCTGCCATGCCCACCAAGCTACACCCACAGAACCGGTAGTAAAAATTTTTGAATCCCACCACTGTCCTGGACGTCTTCTAGTCCTACTAGAATGGCTTCAACTTGTAATAATTGTAGTAGGATTTCTTCTGGAAAGGGAATATACTGTTTATACTGCTCAATTTACAAGAGTTCATTTAGTGACTGTTCAAAGTTACAACAGCATTGAAAAAAATCACTTATGTTTGTTTCTCACACTTGTGACCATTGCAGCACCCCCATGATCACATGATCAAAGTTTAGATGCTCGGCAAACTGGCTCATATTTATGACTGTTGCAGTGTCTCAGGGTCATGTGATTGAAATTTTTTTTTGTATTGAAATTGTTTGGGGATGAGGGATGTACAACCTCTGCACAGAAGGGCACTCTACCATTAGGGTGCATGTGTGATGAGCCGCAGTGGCGCAGTTGTTAGAGTGCAGTACTGCAGGCTACTTGTGCTGATTATTGGCTGCCTGCAATTTGGCAGTTCGAATCTCACCAGGCTCAAGGTTGACTCAGCCTTCCATCCTTCTGAGGTGGGTAAAATGCGGACACAGATTGTTGGGGGCAAGATGGTGACTCTGTAAACCTCTTACAGAGGACTGTAAAGTGCTATATAAGTCTAAGTGCTATTGCTAAGTGGGAGGGAGGGAGGGAGGGCGGGAAGGAAGGAAGGAAGGAAGGAAGGAAGGAAGGAAGGAAGGAAGGAAGGAAGGAAGGAAGGAAGGCCCATGGAGGTGCAGGGGTTACAATGCAGCATTGTAGGCTAACTGTGCTGATTGCAAGCAGTTCGATCCTGACAGACTCAAGGCTGACTCAGCCTTCCATCCTTCCGAGGTGGGTGAAATGAGGACCCAGATTGTTGGGGGCAAGAGGCTGACTCTGTAAACTGCTTAGAGAAGACTGTAAAAGCACTGTGAAGCGGTATATAAGTCTAAGTGCTATTGCTATTGCTATCACAGATAGATACATTTTTTTAAAAATCCATTAGGCCAAGGTGGAAAAAAGAAACAGCAGCACCATATTAAATACGGATGAGATAATAGCTTGCTGTCCAGATCCTTTGCACACGGAGAATGTCTGCAGAGGGCTCTAGATTACTAAGATTTGATACAGATACAGGTAAACCAATTTGTTGGCTTGATAAATCTGGAAACAAGGTTTGCTATAAATGATACTCTCCAAGCAGTTACGCTCTTTCTTAAGCAAGTTTCATGTATTATAAATCAGTAAACTGAGATTTGGGCTGGGTAAAGCCCATTTTACTAGCAAGCAAGTGGCTGGATTTATTTGGTTGTTAATCTCCCTGTCTTTTGGGAGCAATTCATTTGACTTCCCCCCCAAAAAAGTAAGCTGTGGCCTCTTTTAGTAGAGAAAAAAACAAAACAAAATAGAGACGCTTGTCTACATGCAATATATAAAATGTGGAGGGGCTACAGCACAGTTCTTATTTCTTAATGTACAGTACCTCCAGTTTATGAGTTTCTCCCTATAAATTTTCATGATTAATAAACAGTTGTTTGGTACGATACAGGAACTCTAGCACTGCTGTATTGGATAACATAGGTTGCTTTGGTCTCCATTAGAATTCTTTAGTAGAGTTAATATTTCTGTCCTGACCTAGGCTTCACAAAATCACGAAGCAAACTCCTTGTCCCAACCAAACCCCTTTTTCTTAAGCTAATGTGAATTCCTCTCATTCACATCCAGCATAGTCCCGGCAAACAGTCTTTCAAGGGTGAATTTACAACCACAGATCTCATCAGGCTTGGGGAGCTGCCAGGCCAAACGCAATGCTATACAAGAAAATTCTTGGCAAGGAGTCTCTGAGAGCCACGGACAAATCTTCATACTAATTAAGCGAACTATTTGTTTCCTGCAAACTCCACTCCCCTTTCCCTTCTCTTTATTCCCTATGGGAGAGGCCATTCAGTGTCCCCTTGTGCCTTTACTCCCGAGTCAGCCCTTGTTCCTTAACTGTTCCCTTCTCCTGGCAGCTCTGTGAACGCGCACATCAGAAACAGGCTCCAGATGTTCTTCTGCCCCACTGATCTCCAACTTCGAAGGCAGCTGATAAATGTCGGGTGGCCCTGGCCCCATCTCTGCTTCTGATGCAGAGCCCTCATCAGAGCCTTCCCCAGACTCCAGGACTGGCACATGTTCCTCCCCAACCTCCTCACTGTCTGAGTCTGCCTCCAGCTCCTCTGGCGACTGGAGGACCACAACAATTTTTCATAAACTCTTGTAATGAGAAATGTTAACTCTCCCTAAAAAAATCTGATGGAGACCAAGATCCAGATAGCTAATATCATCCAGTACTCCAATATTAATAGCACCTAGACTTATATACCACTTCACAGTGCTTTACAGCCCTCTCTAAGTGGTGGATCCAAACGCTTAAACCCAACAATCTGCATCCTCATTTTACCAACTTAAGAAGGATGGAAGACTGAGTCAACCTTGAGTCAGTCAGAATCGAACTGCTGGCAATGAGCAGAGTCGGCCTGCAATACTGCTTCCTAACCACAGTGCCATCATGGCTCTTTTCAATGCAAGAATGTGTGTCAAACATGACCATTTTTTTATTAATGATGTATTATTTATAAGCTATTTTCATTGTCTTCCCTCTCTCCTTTTCCCACTAACCCTTTCTCCTGTTCTTCTCAACCCTGCCCTCCCCCCGTATTTTTTTCTCCTCCATTTTAAGACTCCAGATATCTTTTGCTTCTAGGAAAGCCACATTAGTCAGTGTAGCTCAAAATCAAGGGTTTGCTATCACCTTCTCAGACTAACCAATTTTATTAAAAGGCATAAAATTTTGTGAGCTACAGCTTTCTCCATTAGATACAGGCTGCCTAAACTGAGCTCCCAAGAGCTTGTGCCTTTCAGGTTAAAAATGTAATCCCCCCCCCCCTCTCTTGCAAGAGTGTCCTCTTGTACTACCTCTCTGGAAAGTGTGATGTTGGAAGTAAGAAATTTTGGAGAGAAAGCTAATTTGTTTTTAATTTTTAAATCAAGATTCCGATTTGATTTAATTGGAACTTCCTTTAGTATTAATATCTGGGAAAGCTATCACCTGCAGAGGGCATCCTGTGCAAAGAAAAATAGCTTGTAAAAAAATAAGAAAAAATGGAGTTTCTCTCTCTCTTAATATGAGACCTGCTAGCTTTTCCAAAGAGCTGCAGAGTTTCGCTCATAACACTCTGACCGAAAAGGACTTACTTCGGTGTTTCCTTATATTAATAAAAGAAT